>NW_024467209.1:993177-1000878 GCF_000292625.1 Dacryopinax primogenitus | reverse complement strand
CCCTAGAGCACGGATCTGCGAAGTGGCACATCTCTTTCGATGTCTGAAGGAGAGCATTGCCTCGCTCGAGTTGTTTTATCAGAGAGTCACACCGAGCCAAACTTCAATGCTGAGTGCTCGCCTTCCTGATACCACTTCACTACCATTGGATGGACATCAGCTCGTTTTTCAAGACATTCTTGTCCAAGGCGATGACGGACGGACGAGGCCTCTCTTCCGAACAGAGTTCGATTCCAAACGATGTGTCGTGAAATTCAGTCACACGTATGGCGTCGAGGCACACGAACTGCTTGCGAAGGCAGGACTTGCTCCCGCCTTATTTCACGCCAAGCAGGTCTATCATGACAGCTTCTGGCTTATTGTGATGGATCATGTTGATGGAAAGCCGTTTGTTGAAGTGCCGTCGGAAGGGAAAGACTCGGTTCTGAACGATCTCAGTCGAGCTGTTCAACACCTAGCCGCCTCTGGCCTCGTTCATGGAGATCTGAGGGAACTGAACATTATGTGCGTCAAGGAGGACAAGACTTGGCGCGCAAGATTGGTCGATTTCGAATGGTCAGGAGGAGCAGGGAAGGCCCGATACCCCGTTTCTCTCAACGATACAGGAGAGATTGGATGGCATAGCTCTGTCAAGCGAGACGGGTTCCTGGAACGGGCACACGATGAACACATGTTGAAGCGGCTGATGAGTGGCAGATGAGCTACGATACGGAGCAGACTGGCCAAGCCGAGCACTGGAAAGGCCCCATATTCTAAATTGGGATAGCACCATCATAGTGTGCGAATTAGTCGGTGGGTGGAATAATTTTGACGAGAGCAGTGAGCTCTACACCACGAAAGCGAAATGAACCAATCAAGCCATGGGATTTGCGGAACGGTTGTTGTGGTGCAATAGGACTGTGGGTACAGGATGCCTGGATGAGTGATGTTGAACGTCTGATTCCATTTGGGTACCTGCGCCTTGAGTCATTGCAAGTACTAGTACTTTGGTGAATGCCGGGCGTATAGAGTAGGAGGGTACGGGATTATCGTCCCAGCGAGGCGCTGGTTGATGACAGACGCGACACGGTGAGAAGCAAACTAAAGATGAGGCCTAAGGAGCGTTTCAAGTTGGGCGGATTATTGAATAGATTCCGCGTGGGTGTTCCTCCGAATGAATCCGGTGAAGAACCCAAAAAGGAAATGTGATGCGTGACAGAAGCATTCGTCGATCGTTAGTGGAGGGAAGAGACAGACGACGGGTCACGCCTCCCTTGTGCTGGCATGCGACTCTCTCTCGTTCATATACAAGCAGCCCTAGGCAGACAGAGCGCATACACCTCCGTCCGCCCTTGGCTGCCCTTCCCTTCTCTCTTTCGTACCATCAACACTATGGCCACACCTGCAGAGGACATCCAGCAGCCCCAGTCAGCACTCACCAAGGACCCATCCATCCACGCAAAGGTCATCGATGGCACAGCTGTATCAAAGTGAGTACTCAACAACCGCTATAGAGCGCATATATGCTCATCACACGACTAGGTCAATCATCGCTAGCGTCGTCGCACGCATCAGTCAGAAGCAGGCGAGGTTCTCCTCATTCCAACCACGTCTCGCCATCGTACAACGTGGAGCTCGTGCAGACTCGGCTGTCTACGTCCGCATGAAGGCAAAGGCTGCGGCCGAGTGTGGATTCGCGTTCACCCACATCCACCTCCCCGCTGATGCGACCGAAGCAATAGTCACCCAAGAGGTCCAACAGCTCAACGATGATCCCAAGGTATCTGGTATCCTCGTCCAGCTCCCACTTGGCGAGGGTATCGACGCTGAGGGAGAACGCCGCGTCACCGAAGCGATTACGCCCGAGAAGGACGTCGACGGCTTCCACGCCCACAACATCGGCAAACTTGCTTCGCGTGCGTCCGACCCACTCTTCCTCCCTTGCACCCCTGCTGGTGTGATGCGTCTCCTTGATGAGGCAAAGGTAGAGATCGCGGGTTCTCGCGCGGTCGTCCTCGGACGTAGCGATATCGTTGGCAGCCCCGTCGCAGCCATGCTCAGGCGGCGGGATGCGACCGTCACCCAATGCCACAGCCGTACCAAGGGACTCGAGTCTATCGTACGTAATTTCTTGGCATGCCGCAAGGGTATTTGTTGAGCAAGAACGGGCTGCTAGATTAAGGAAGCTGATATTCTCGTCTGTGCAATTGGCAAGGCCGAGTTCGTCCGCGGCGAATGGCTCAAGCCCGGAGTCGCGCTCATCGACGTCGGGACAAACTATATTCCAGGCGAGTGTGAATTCCTTTCCCCGCCGTCATTCTTCTGACGTATTCTGCGCACAACTAGACCACACTAAGAAGTCTGGTCAGCGTTTGGTGGGTGATGTACACTTCGCGTCCTGCGCGGTCGTCGCTGGATACATCACCCCGGTCCCTGGTGGGGTAGGTCCGATGACGGTAGCCATGTTGATGGAGAACACGCTTGTTGGTGCTGAGCGCCAGTGGGAGGCTGAGCGCAACCGCAAGGTTATCCCTCTTCCTCTCGATCTGCTTGAGAAGGTACCCAGCGATATCGAGATCGCAATGGCGCAGACCCCGAAGCAGATCACCAAGCTTGCCCATGAGATTGGTGTCCTGCCTTCCGAGCTGGAGCCTTACGGTTCGTACAAAGCGAAGATTGACCTCAGCATTCTAGACCGTCTTGCTTCCCGCAAGAACGGCAAGTATGTCATTGTCGCCGGTATCACCCCTACCCCACTCGGTGAGGGCAAGAGCACAACTACGATCGGGCTGGCGCAAGCGATTGGCGCACACCTCGGGAAGCCTAGTTTCGCCTGTGTGCGTCAACCCAGTCAGGGTCCTACGTTCGGTATCAAGGGTGGAGCAGCCGGTGGAGGATACTCCCAAGTCATTCCCATGGACGAGGTGAGTGGATTCTCCACTCTTCCCGTCGGCGCGGTGGTGACAGTGACCTCCAGTTCAATCTCCACTTGACCGGTGACATACATGCTGTCACAGCCGCCAACAACCTCTTGGCCGCCGCGCTCGACGCACGTATGTTCCACGAAGCCACCACCCCTGACAAGTCCCTGTACACGCGTCTCGTGCCTACTAAGAAAGGTGTGCGTGAGTTCGCCCCGCTCATGCTGAAGCGTCTGGAGAAACTCGGCATTAACAAGACCGACCCGAATGATCTTACACCCGAGGAAGCGCGCAGGTTCTCTCGACTGGACCTGGATCCTGAGACCATCACCTGGAATCGGGTGCTTGATGTCAACGATCGTTTCCTGCGCAAGATCAAGATCGGCATGGCCGATACGGAGAAGGGCCACGAGCGGATCACTGCCTTCGACATCTCTGTTGCTTCTGAGACCATGGCCGTCTTGGCTCTCACCACCGATCTGGCAGACATGCGTGAGCGCCTGGGGAAGATGGTCGTCGGTACGAGCACGCAGGGCGATGCCGTCACCGCGGATGACATTGGTGTCGGTGGAGCCTTGACAGTGCTAATGAAGGACGCGATCAAGCCCAACATGATGCAAACCCTGGAAGGCACACCCGTGTTCGTCCACGCTGGACCTTTCGCCAATATCGCTCACGGCAACTCGTCCATTCTTGCTGATCGCGTGGCACTCAAGCTTGCTGGTATAGACGAAGGAGACGATCCCTCCCGCGTTGGGTACGTCTTTACCGAAGGTGGGTTCGGTGCGGACATGGGTCTGGAGAAGTTCTGCAACATCAAGTGCCGTGTGAGCGGGCTCGTTCCCGATGCAGCCGTCATCGTTGCCACCACCCGTGCGCTCAAGATGCACGGCGGCGGGCCGGAGGTCGTCCCGGGCAAGCCTCTTGCGGATACGTACACCAAGGAGAACCTGAAGACCCTCCATGAGGGGACGAAGAACCTTGGTAAGCATATTCAGAACACAAAGAAGTTTGGGATCAAGGTCATCGTTGCCATCAACCAGTTCACGTGAGCACTGAACAGTGACCTTCCTCTTCCTTGTCTGACGCGCTCCTCAGAACTGATACTCCTGCTGAGATCGAGCTCGTTCGTAAGGCTGCCCTGGAGTATGGTGCCGATGCTGCGGTCGCTTCCAACCACTGGGCGCAAGGCGGTCTGGGAGCTATTGATCTCGCCAAGGCCGTTGTGGATGCTTGCGAGTCTGGCGAGCCGGACTTCAAGTTTACTTACCCGCTTGACATCCCCATTGCCAAGAAGATCGAGGCGATCTGCAAAGACGTTTACGGTGCTGATGGGATTGAGCTTAGTGAGCTTGCCTTGAAGCAGATCGAGACGTACACTGCTCAGGGGTACGGGAACTTGCCGAGTACGTCCTCGAGAGTTGCCTTGGATTTTGTTGCTGAAACTGTTGCGCAGTTTGCATGGCCAAGACCCAGTATTCCTTCTCTCACGATCCCAAGCTGAAGAACGTACCGACGGGCTTCACGGTGCCCATCCGTGCTGTCCGTCTCTCTGCTGGTGCAGGTTTCTTGTATCCTCTCCTTGGTGACATGCAGACTATGCCTGGTCTCGGAACCAGGCCCGGCTTCTGGGAAGTCGGCCTCGACGTGGCGACTGGCCGTGTTGTTGGCCTTTTCTGAGCTCAACGCTCTCTCCCACGTTCATATTCCCTCCCACTTTTTTACGACAGTGTTTCCTCACTTTCTTGGATAGACGTGGTAAAAGGGTGCCTTCAACAGGTCTAATCTGGTCGTTCAACCGCATTGTACTGTATACCATTCAACAGCTATACGATAGACATAGAGAACAATAGTAGCATAGCCTTTTGCATCGTTCCATTTCGGTGACTCGCTGGCGTGCTCGCCGCTTTGGCCTTGAGCGGCACGACCCTTGTCGCCGCATTCCTCGCGCTTTCGACGCGGACACCACCGACCTGCATCGACCATCATGTCCAACGGAACGCCGTCCTCAACATCATTGAAGATCACCATAAAACGACCGCCATCAGCGCCGTCTAACCCTCCCCCTGCTGGGAACTCTCCCGCTCCTGCCTCCGACAAGAAGCGCAAACGCGTAGCAGAGGACGATGGTGCGGAAAACGGGGACACGCCACCGGTCAAGCGCTCTACACGCGATGGTGAGACCCGTCGAGCCAAACGTCAGTCAGCGAGGATTCAGTGGACTCCCTCGCCTCCTGGAGAGGACATAGAAGAACAAATTACAAGCAAGGGAAAGCGGCGGAGGAAAGCGTACGAGGAAGATGGAGACTATGACCCGGATCGTCTCTCCCCAGCTGGATCAGCGGTCCTTGATGTCGAAGGCGGGGTGGACGAGGAACCGCCTAGGAAGAAGCCTGCTATCGATCCTCCTGTTTCGTCTACGCCGAGTGGGAGATCGAAGCGAAAGTCGAAGCCGACCGCGAAGGTGCCAACGTGGATTGATGACGACGAAGACGACTTGACACCACCACCACCGACACCACCACCGCGAAATCCTAAGCCCGCTAAAGGTCGAGGGAGGACATCGAATGCTGCTCCTATTACTGCCAGAGATCAGAGGAAGCTGCCGGTGGGGAATGTCAGCCAAGGGGAAACTGCTGTAGATGCGGTCTCCGGAACAAACACAACGGACGCCATAGCGCCAGTTCCCCCGACGGCACCGGCCGACCCACCCAAACCCAAGTTGCCTCCTATTAAGAAGAAGTCGATGATGGGAGGCACTCCTACGACGAATGGCGCCTCGTTGCCTGGGCGAGATGAGACGAAGACACCTGTGTCCACGACGAAGGCGAATGACATGTACAATCAACTATTTTCGGTTAGTCTTGTGTTGTATTTTTTGATATCATCTGACTGCTTTTTAGGGTACCAGCAGTCGAGCACAGAAAGAGTGAGCTCTCGCTTGAAATTTGTCGAGAAAAGGGTGCTGACTCGGTTCAGTCGTGAACGGCAGGACGCCCGACGTCAAGAATTAGAAGGTATGAGAACAGACGCACGCATCGAGCGGGAACTGGAAGCCGTAAGTCAACCTTAACCTATCGCGTGGAAATACTGACATATGGGTTTTTCTGCAGAAGAACACATTTGACATGCTCGCGCATAGTGCGGCCATGAATCGCTTCGAGGTACGATGCCGCTACGTTTCTGTCTAGCAGGCTAACAATCATCATCAGAGTCGATTGCGGGACCGACGCAACTGGCCCAGTCCCTCCCAAATCGGATCTGCGTTCTTGATGCTAAAGCGGTATCGGCCTGATCTGCCGGACACGACGAAGACTTGATGTATATGACAAATGTAAAGGACCGGCATGTTGATGAGAGTTGAGCAGTGAGAAGTGGTCGCCGATCAAAGGTGCATTGAGCCATGTATGTTATCAATCCCCTTTGGCACGAGATTTTAGATCGAGGTGGTATTCTGGAACCGATACCCTCTGAGCATTTGAAGTTGGTTGACCCACCCCCTGCACGTGCCACATCTAGCAAAACGCATGATGAGAAGACCCAGTACTCCCAGCGAAGATGACGCCAGACACGGGGATGAATGGACCTGTCATCAGGAACGAGGGGCAACAACTCACATTGCGCAGCTGTTCACGCTACCACGTTAATCCCAGTCGCAACACAGAATCATGGACTTGCTCCATTCTGGACCCACATCTTCCTTGCAGTCGCCGCAATTTAATTGTTCACCTCCGAGTCTCCCATTGAGGCCTCTATCCTGTGCACAAAAACTGCGATCTTCGTCTGCAATTCTTCGTCGTCACACACACACCCCAATGTGACAACCCTTGCAGAAAGCACTTTCTGAGCACAGCCCCATACCTCAGTTGCATGGGCGCTTATTTCCTGCACAGGATCCGACGCAATTTAAGTGACATGAATGAGAACTACATAATTAACTTCTTTTCATATTACCGCATTGGGATTGGAAGGGAAGTGGACAAAACAGCCCGCCGTCTACTCTGACTGGCATGCGCTTAGGCAGACGCACACATACCGCACACTCCTTCAGGTGCTGGAACAGTCACGGGAGAACAGTTGAACTAAGGGTAGTGACGAACAGCAAAACCATGATACAGGGCGTTTCCTCTTCCTGTCCAATGTTATTTTGTTCAAGTTCAAGCGGAGTGTGGAATCTACTGGTGGTAGCGAGTAAAGCTGACCCCTTCCGGAGCACTGCAATCGTCAAATCTCAGTTGGCCTACCGACTCATTCGTACATTTAGAATGTGGGGCCTTTCCACTACTCGGCTTGACCAGTCTGCTCTGTACCGTATCTCATCTGCCACTCATCAGCCGCTTCAACATGTGTTCATCGTGTGCCCGTTCCAGGAACCCGTCTCGCTTGACAGAGCTATGCCATCCAATCTCTCCTGTATCGTTGAGAGAAACGGGGTATCGGGCCTTCCCTGCTCCTCCTGACCATTCGAAATCGACCAATCTTGCGCGCCAAGTCTTGTCCTCCTTGACGCACATAATGTTCAGTTCCCTCAGATCTCCATGAACGAGGCCAGAGGCGGCTAGGTGTTGAACAGCTCGACTGAGATCGTTCAGAACCGAGTCTTTCCCTTCCGACGGCACTTCAACAAACGGCTTTCCATCAACATGATCCATCACAATAAGCCAGAAGCTGTCATGATAGACCTGCTTGGCGTGAAATAAGGCGGGAGCAAGTCCTGCCTTCGCAAGCAGTTCGTGTGCCTCGACGCCATACGTGTGACTGAATTTCACGACACATCGTTTGGAATCGAACTCTGTTACGG
>NW_024467209.1:916061-992821 GCF_000292625.1 Dacryopinax primogenitus | reverse complement strand
CATGTGTTCATCGTGTGCCCGTTCCAGGAACCCGTCTCGCTTGACAGAGCTATGCCATCCAATCTCTCCTGTATCGTTGAGAGAAACGGGGTATCGGGCCTTCCCTGCTCCTCCTGACCATTCGAAATCGACCAATCTTGCGCGCCAAGTCTTGTCCTCCTTGACGCACATAATGTTCAGTTCCCTCAGATCTCCATGAACGAGGCCAGAGGCGGCTAGGTGTTGAACAGCTCGACTGAGATCGTTCAGAACCGAGTCTTTCCCTTCCGACGGCACTTCAACAAACGGCTTTCCATCAACATGATCCATCACAATAAGCCAGAAGCTGTCATGATAGACCTGCTTGGCGTGAAATAAGGCGGGAGCAAGTCCTGCCTTCGCAAGCAGTTCGTGTGCCTCGACGCCATACGTGTGACTGAATTTCACGACACATCGTTTGGAATCGAACTCTGTTCGGAAGAGAGGCCTCGTCCGTCCGTCATCGCCTTGGACAAGAATGTCTTGAAAAACGAGCTGATGTCCATCCAATGGTAGTGAAGTGGTATCAGGAAGGCGAGCACTCAGCATTGAAGTTTGGCTCGGTGTGACTCTCTGATAAAACAACTCGAGCGAGGCAATGCTCTCCTTCAGACATCGAAAGAGATGTGCCACTTCGCAGATCCGTGCTTCTAGGGGATAAGAATTGACTTCGAGCGAGATAAAATTCTTCAATGCTTCTGTCGTTGGCTCGCCAGCGAAGACAATGCCAGAGACGCGGATGAATGGGCCCGCGATCACGATGAGGAATGAGGGGGAGCAACTCACATTGCGCAGATTTTTACGCTACCAATTGATGTTAATGCCAGTCACAATCCCAAGTTAAGGACTTACTCCACGCTGAACCCACATCCTCCTTGCAGTCGCCGCAATATAATTGTTCACCTCCGAGTCTCCCATTGAGACCTCTACCCTGTGGACAAAGAATGCGATCTCTGTCTGCAAGCCTTCGTCGTCTCCCACACGCACCCGTATGCAGTCGCACGCAACGGTTCTGTCATCATCCGAGGTCCAATGCAACACCTTGTCCAGGAGGCTGTCCATAACATCTTGGATGAGTGCGGAGCGGTCATTTGCATTAGTATAAATTTCGTTTGCTTCATGGATAAGCATATGCGCCAGGGAATACTCCTTGGGGGTGATCGAGTCAAAGTTTCTTTTGCACAAGGATGATTTGAATATTTCGAAGATAGGGGCATATATGCCGATGGGATGTCCGAGGCAGTTGGCAGGCCGGCCTGTTAGAATCGGACCAGTAATCTGTTCATATCGCCACTCTCTGGGAACCGCGGCCTTAGACGGTGCATTCGCCTTACGACCAAAAGATACTGCGCGTTCAAAAATCTCTGTAAGCAGAGCGGGATAAGCCACATGATGGCGCGGCGAGAAGCACAAGGAGCGCACCTTGGACAGTGGAAGGTTCCACTTCAGCGCCTGCTTCACGCCGATTCTCTCCAAGCTCATCATCCCTATGCTCCGATAATGCTGCTGATCTCCTTTCAACTATGCAGATACTCATGTGCCAAATATTCAGACGCTGGACCTGGAAAATAGGTACCTACCTTTCACCAGGCAAAAAGAGACGAATATTGGCCTGGTTAAGGAAACAACACAGTCTCTTACAAGTTCGAACTGGGCGACTGGGGGATTCCCCTGAATCCATTTCTCATCAAACTTTACATCGCGTGTATACACAACGTGGTCCAGCTAGACACCACAGATCTTAATATGAATGCTTGTTGGATTGCAAGTGAGAGGTAAACATACCTGGTACAATTGTATGTACGCGCTTGCAGAAGGTATGCTAAGATCATTCATACATTCGGTCATCAGTTCGGATATATCCATATTTTCTTCGACGATCTTGCTAATGATCCTGTTTTCATTCTTATGGAATATATAGATCTTGAGCATTTTTGAAAGGGAGAGTGTGTGAATTATGCCACATCCCGAGCGCTTACGGAAATAATTCGTGTAGCACAGCCTCCTTTTTGAGTGCACGCGAGCGCCCCCTTCGGCACTTGAAAAAAGTTCATGCCGCTGACGGGGTCAATTCTTTCCCTAAACCGCTCACACCCGAATATCTCTTCACCTCACCCGCTTTCACTTCAATCCATCTCAGTCTCCTGCTCGACGTCTACCCTCTTCATCACTATGCTACCAAGACCAGCACTCGCTCAGATCGCACGTCGTCAACTAGCACGCACGGTCACCCGACCACTGGTCTTCCAGCGAACAGCCCCATCGGCGATTAGGCCCACTTTACAAAGCCCCATCGCTCGCAGGTGGTATTCTGAATCATCCAAGTCTGAAGAGGCAAAGGCAAAATCCGATGAAGAGGTAGCAGATGCTGTTGGGAAGGCTGCTAAAGAGGCGGAGAAAGAGGGCGAGGAGCTCATGCAGTTACTAAAGAAGAAAGACGAGGAGATCGTCGACCTAATGGTCCGTCAATTGCGTCCTCTTGACTCACTTCTCAGGGTCTAATATGTTCCCAGAGTCGATTACGATATTCTCAAGCCGACTTCCACAACCTGCAAAGGATGTCCAAGCTCGAAAAGCAAAAAGCGCAGACATATGCCGTCACCGCCCTCGCAAAGTCCCTGCTCACAACACTTGACAACCTGCACATGGCTCTTCACTCTATCCCCGACTCTATCCTCGACGTCTCTAAAACTGCTTCAAGCGCAGCAAAGAAACCAGATCCAGAATTCTTCACTCCTTCGACCCACACCAGCCTCAAGCAGCTGCATGAAGGCGTAATGCTCACACGCAACTCGCTGCTTCAAGCCCTCAAGTCGCACGGAGTCGAACCATTCGATGCCAAGGGCGAGGCTTTTGACCCGAATTTCCATGAAGCGTTATTCGAGGTACCTGTGACTGATGAGATGGAGGGCAAAGTCGTCGAGGTCATGAAGGGCGGGTACAAGATCGGTGATCGGGTGTTGCGTGCAGCGCAAGTCGGCGTGGGGAAGAAGCAGGCATAGCCCATCTATGTCTTCTTCCATGCTGCACGCTCTGCACTGCACATCGGCGATCGAGCGCGGTTTAAGAATGCAGAGGGGAGTGTAGACATTATTTGAAATCTACCATATTCACTACTCTCAATAACATCAACACCCTTTTTACCTAATTTCGACCGCGAGACGCGCCGTCAACGCCGCCTTGATGTCATCTGTCACCTTATTCACCTCTGCTCTCTCCACGCTTCGCTCCATGCTACGGAAGGTGATTCTCACCGCTAAGCTGCGCCTCCCGTTCCCCTCGTGCCAGAAATCGTCAATCAGCTTGACGTCTTCCACCAGATCTCCCCCAACTTCCCGAATAATGTCCCACAGGTCGTTTTCTTCCCAACCCCCCACCTCGCCTCCCGCCGCCTTCCCACCAGGGTGAGGCCTACCCATACCGAGCGGAAGCCAGAACGCGACGTCCCTCTCGCTCAGGGGATACTTTGAGAACTCCTGGAACGTACTCAGCTGTCCGTCCTTGAACTGCTTCCAGAACCTCTCGTCCTGGCTCCAGAACAGCCTGATGTCCGGAACGCCGAAGAGAGGCATAGCGATCCTCTCCAGGCCCATGCCAAATGCCCAGCTCCGTTCGTCCACAGGGTTGTGACCCGTACGTGCGATGGTCGCGTCGAGTACAATCCCACAGCCTAGGAGCTCAAGCCACGCATCGCGGTAGCGCACCTCGAGTTGGAATGAGGGAGACGTCCATGGGAAGATGTCGGGTGTCCAGCGTACATGAAGTGGGTCACTTGAGGGAGGAAAGATGGACAAGAACAAAGTCGTGATTCGCAGCTTGAGATTTTGGGCCATAGGGAGCACCGTCTCCGGGAGATGAGAGGATTGCAAGGGGTTCGTCACGGGGTCAAAGTCCAGACAGTCTTTCATGATGATTTTTGAGTCGGCGATACGGCGTCGTAGCTCGTCGTTCTCTGCTCGCAGCTTGTCCATATCTACGAGGTTGACAAGCCGGGCACCTTCGGTCTGGTGGAAAGCAGGATAATGACTCCTGTCGATTTCGTCTCTCCTGTATACATCCGCTGTGCATAGCCAACCACCGCTTTTCGGTGTCTCCCGGTAAATATCCACCTCGTGCGCGCTCGTATGCGTGCGAAGCATGACACCTCTGTTGATGTAGTAGCTCTGACCCCTTTCACGGCCGGGGTGGTCAGGTGGGAACCCGAGCGAATCAAAGTTTAGTTCGGGTGTGACGACCGCGGGGAGATTGTCGTAGCATTTGAACCCCTCGAAATGGCCAGCGATGAGCTTGCGGATCGTGTTGAGCGGGTGAGGAGGGGTGACATGTAGACGTCGTGCGAGAAGTGCGGCAATGGTCGGTGGGAGGTTGGTGTAGTCATCTGTTGGGTAAGTCTCTCCCAGGACAGTGATGGTTTGCGGTGAAGGTGTGTGGATATTGCGGGTATTTCTTGGTATTTTTTGTGCAAAGAGCACCCTCCATGGCCGTACTTTGACAACCTTGAGCATGGTGACTCGTTTTGGATTTCAACTTTCAACAATGACTTTGGACCCTGACAAAAGGGAGAATCTATCGGAGCCGAGGATAATCCATATGAAAAGCTTCCGGACAGTGACGGCAAAATTTAGTATGCAATGAGCGCTTCTTGCATACACACCTCTCTCCCCTTAAACCACTCGCGATGGACGTCGACGAGCCGTCCCCGCCGCCTGCAAAACGTCTAAAGACGACTCGAGAAAGAGCAACCAAGCAGCATTCAAAACAGAGCATTTTCGCCCCATTTCGCGCCTTGGGTCTGGTGACGAACCATGTGCCCTTCGCCGTGCAGCTTCGCTCCTACAAAGGGTCGACAGAAGGGCCTCAGATACACATATTGACGTGCATTGGTCAGAGCTGGCTTCTCTGGGAAGGGGGGAAGATGAGGCTGCTGTTCGTTGGTCAGGAAGCTCCGTTACCGCTCAGTGCGGTCGCATTCGACGCTGTGGATGGGGACTACATCTGGGCAGCTGCTGGTCCGCATCTGATCAAATATTATCGCGGCAAAGAGGTGAGCCCTGAGAATCACGGTTCCAATTGTTTAGACTCACTTGCTTCAGGTTACTCGGATCACCAGCCCAGAAGAGGTTAATATCTCTCAAATTCTCTGCTTTGGCTCGCAGATCCTCGCACTTTCAGAAGATGGATCAAAATTGTTCATATGGCACACCCCTGCAAATGGTGCGCTCGTATAGCAACTGCTTCGACTATATCCTAATGAAGTTTTAGAGCTATATACAACGATCGATTTCCCGCCCGATTTCACAGCCACGCATCTGCTACATCCGGCCACCTACTTAAACAAGGTTTTGATCGGTTCTGCGCAGGGTGCCTTGCAACTATGGAACATACGCACTCGGTGAGCTCTAAGCACCGAGTCGTTGCAGCTGTTCTCATATATCCAAAGAACGCATCTATTCACATTCCCGTCTTCTCGCTTTTCATCCGCAGTGGGGTCACACGCCGTGACTTGTCTGGTCCAGTCCCCCGCTGTCGACGTCGTTGCCATAGGCTTCTCATCTAGCCAAGCGATAGTCTACAACATCCGAACCGACGAGTCTATTATGAAGCTGAGCATGGCGAGCGGTGGTATTCGTGCAATGGCATTTCGTTCAGGTGAGTTGCCTCCACCTCTTCCCCCCCTCCTTCTCCATTGAATGCTAGTCCTAAACCGGAAGGCAGACAACGAGCCAATACTGGCTACTGCTTCTTCTACCGGTCAAATAGCGACCTGGGACTTATCTAAGTCTGCACGACTGGTTCATTTGTCCCGGATGGCGCATGGGGCTGGGGTGACAGCGCTCTATTTCGTCCCTGGCCAGCCGCTTCTTCTGAGCGCCGGGGAGGATAACAGTGTTAAGGTGAGCTTACTTTTGATCTTCATGATGATAACGCAACTCATGCATTTGCAGCAATGGCTGTTTGACTCACCACTGGCCCCTCCTCGATTTCTCAAAGGTCGCAGCGGGCACAGTCGTTCCCCGCATCTCGTTCGCTACTACGGTCATGATGGGAAGAATATTCTCACTGCGTCCGCCGACCGCTCCCTTCGATGCGTCTCCGTCGTGCGGGACTCGCGAAGCTTTGAGCTGTCCCAAGGCTCGATCGAGAAGAAGGCGTCTGCGATGCATATATCCGCCGATGAGTTTAAGCTCCCTCCTGCGATTGCGATCAGCTGGTCAGAAACGCGTACCAAAGATTGGGACGATATTATGACCGGGCATGGGGAAGCCGGTGCTCGGAGTTGGTGGCTGCTGGAGAAGCGGATAGGCAAGTTTTCCTTTGGAGCTGGGAACAGAGGTAGCGGCCCGAGCGTGAGTGGGGTCAGGGCGGTGTGCGTAAGCGCATGTGGGAACTTTGGCCTGGCGGGCACAGAGGATGGGAGCGTGGGGATGTGGAATTTACAGAGCGGGATTCTAAGGAAGTCGTTCGACTTGACCAAGCCCGTGAAGGGGGAAAAGAAGAAGAAGGCAAAGGAATCGGAAAAGATTGTTACGGGCATCGTCACAGATGCGCTGAACAGAATGGTTGTCGTCTCGACATTGGCTGGGACTCTCCATGTATGTCACTTAATTTCCAACATTTTGTCAGGCAGCTTACAAATTCAAGTTCTTCGATTTCTATACCACGGAGCCGCAAGCAGTGGTCACCCTACCGAGTGCTGCAGTTTCGGTTGTCTTACATCGTGGAAACAACATGCTGGCTGTTAATTGTGAAGACCTCGTCGTACGAATACTGGACATTGAGACGCGACGGACCGTACGCGAGTTGCGGGGTTTCAAGGGGAAGGTTTTGGACTTGGTACGCAGCAATGTGCCTCATTTTCCTCACGCTTCTTATTTTGCTTCAGGCATTCTCTCCGGATTCAAGATGGCTTATTACCACCTCACTCGATTCCATCATCCGTACATTCGATATACCCTCTGGATGTCTCATCGATGCGTTCAGAGTCAACAGCATTGCGACCAGCTTGTCCTTCTCTCCTACGGCAGACTTCCTTGCTACCTCCCACGTTGACAGTGTTGGGTTGTACCTGTGGTAAGTCTCAAGATTGCTGGGGTGATTGGATCTGACAGCATTGCAGGACGAATCGTGCACAATTCACAGAGGTTATCACGAAAAGTGTGCAAGAAGATGAGATTGTTGAGCTTAATCTCCCATCGATGCAAGGCGTCGATGAGGCGGAGGGTCTCGAGGCTCTTGAAGGCGAAATTCTCCCGCCGTCCGACATCTACGCCACACCACAGCAACTTGCTGACGGCCTCGTCACGCTAACCCTGCTGCCTCATTCACGATGGCAGACATTGCTCAACTTGGAGACGATCCAACAACGAAACAAACCAAAAGAGCCTCCAAAACCTCCTGAGAAAGCACCGTTTTTCCTGCCGACGCTGCCAGGGACCGAGCAGAGGTTTGCGCTGGATGCGCAAGCACCTGACAAGGGTACTGGAAAGATGCATCTAAACAGAGGCGTGCTGGCGTCGGTGGAGAGCGAGTTTGTGAGAAAGCTCCTGGAGGAGGACAACAATGGAAAGTATGAGTTGTTCTTCAATTACGTCAAAGCCCTCTCGCCTGCCGCAATTGACCTAGAGCTCCGTTCGCTCTCGTCCACAAAACACCTCGTCCTCTTCATTCATGCGCTGACACAACGATTATCCACGCATCGTGACTTTGAAGCAGTGCAGACGTTTGTCGACGTCTTCCTGCGGATACATGGCGATGTCCTGATCGTGAACGAGGAGACGATGGGGCCGCTGCAAGAGTTGGCAGAGGTGCAGAAGAGGGAAAGTGAGAGGGTGCTCGAGCTGATCACTTCTAGTCTTGGTACATTATCGTTCGTCCGGCAGGTCGCATAATTGTATTTCTACTCATATCTTCCCGTGGTGCTCGTCACTCTCTGCTGGTTAGTTGCCGATCTGTGTATAATCCACCCGTCCTTCATTGACACCCACCGGTCTGCTTAGTGTTCACCACATACACGCCTTGCAACCATTGTCCATGACCTATCAAACAGGGTATGCGCAGTGGGACAGCTCGTCAGCAAAAGGCTGGTAACTAATAGCTGGGATGCGGTGAATCAAAATGTGATCTCCTACTATTTCCGACGGGGATCGAACCCGTGACATTCGCATGTCAGGTTGCCCATAAGTACGATGCACTACCACTGTGCTACGGAAACACATACCTGATCGGAGTCAAACTTGGGATCTAGTTTACATCGGTGCACGCCACAAGTGTATGGTTTCACCGAGAAGCCGAAATGTGTTCGGCCATGCTTGAGAAATGGAAGAGGTAACTCAGGTGGCAGGCGTGAATCATGCTGATCGAGTGCTCGAATCCAGACGCGATAGAGACTCCAGCGAACGAGAGGAGTAGGAGGAGCAAACGGAAGTGTCCGCAAGTTCCGGTACTTTTGAGTTGACAGCAGGGTCGGTGCAGAAGCACGAAGTCATCTGGCGCCTATTATGCGTGATCAGAGGATGTCCTTGCGTCACATTGGCTGGTACGTACGTACCGAAGGATGATATTCCACGACTATACATCGACAGCATCGCTCCTTGTCTTGACACTCTCGGAGCCTAGCCTGTGTGTGTTCGCCCACACGGTGGCACGAAACACTAGAACCACAGGGTCAAGGATGATAGGCCTTTCCGTTCCCATTCGGGACTTTGCACCGTCCTTCTCCACCTGCAGCAACGCGAAAAGCTGCGCATTCATGAAGCACGTCTCGTTTCGCCTACTTTCTAGACCGAGTGTCGTAGAAGAAAACGTTCGATAGTCCTGTGCTTCTACTTCATCACGAGGAACCTCCATGGGCAACGGAGGTGGGACAGGATCAGAAGCTAGAGGCCTGGAGGAACAATGAAAGACGTAAGGGAAACGGGGTAGGAGGTAGGAAGAATGAAGGGCAATAACACGTATGTCAGCACGGGAAGTGGTGAATTCAGCAAGTACGCGAAGAGTTCGTTGAATCGGTGACTCTGCGGCAAGGTCAGATGATTATCATGACAGAATAAAGACGTGCGCACGCTTCATTCCCCGATCTGCTCTTGTGTTGTGCCAGAATGGCCGCGCATTCCAAAGACGTGCAAGGTACACACACCTTAGACAACCAGAGCGAGGAAATTGATGATGGGCGATGAGGAACCGCTCGACAATGTTCACGAGGTATTTGCAGGTGCCGATATACGGTGCCTGAATGCGGTATCTTTGAGAAGAATGCGGACTTCGAATGTGGACGCCGAATCGGACGGATAGACACGCTGTGAAAACAAATGTAGGAGTGAGTTGATCCCACGACACCAGAGCACATCGAGGTTGGAATCGGGGTAACCGTGCCGGCAGGTACGAAGGGACAGCGGCGTGTCAGTTCCTACTGGGTATTGTTCGCCTCGTACCCGTATTGACCTAAGATTTAGTCCAATGATCAATGCTTGCCAAATATTGAAGGCATGTCGGAAATTCGAAGGGCTCCTGAGGAAGGAAACCGCACGAGCAAGGTCCGTACAGATAGGAGAAGAGCATTGCCAACAAGTCGGGATCAGCTGCTGCCGCATGATCCCCACGCGGCATGAGGTCCGTCAAAAGCCGCCGGGTGCAGTTGTCGTTCTTGTTGGATCTTTCACGCTCGAGATGTTGATTAGGTTGCTAGCTGACTCGATTGCATGTCGTGTCGCCTGGTGAGAAGCAGTCTTCCAAGCCGCTGTCGATAACAAATGCATCCAAAGCTCAGTCCAAACTAGGGTGTTGAGCATGCGTGCGTGTATTATTCTTGCGCGAAACACGATTGCCATTATCGCTCGAAACTTCGCTGAGAGAACCCAGGGCTGTACGATTTGCGATGTAGAATCATTTGTGGAATCCGCGCTAGGTGTGCGATGGATGAATGGAGAAGTCTTCTGAGCGTGTTGTTTGTGCAAGCGCGTCCACGTGTGTAGACGATGGTCTTCTCCAGCATGCGTTGGAGAATCCGAAGTTGGAGAAACACTGATGGAGGGAGGCGCACCCGTCGGGTCGAGTTACCGGGAAAGGGAAGGATGCTTCGCAGGTTCTGGTTCCTGCGGGGCGGGCGGGCAGGGAATTCTTCCTGCCGGTGAACCTGTGAACACGCTATGAATAGGATTAACCCGGATCTTGCCTAATATCTGTGAAGTCCGACCAGGAGAGCGGTGGTCTAAATTACAATGTATCGAGCTGATGACGTGTGAATATATTCAGTTGTTCTTCCAAGTTCCGGCGTTGTGATTGTGGAGGGATATGTTGGGGAGACTAAAAAACGGGCGAGATGTGGGAAGTGAATGACCCCGGGTAGACGGAAGTAAGTGATGTAATTGGTAGAACACGTGTTCGATTGCGCGATAAGCTTGGCTGTGGGTATTGTGCCTGTTGTGGATGTATGTATGTGGAAATGTAGATTGATAAATGGTAATATGGAGGATGAGAGAGAGTGAATGAGGAAGATGTTTCTGGTGAAGTGAAGAAGGAAGAGAAGGAGAGAAGAAGGAGAAGAAAGAGAAGAGAGAGAGTGGAGGGATGAGAAGAAGACGGAAGCTGAAAAGAGGGGTGTGACAGTGAAAGTCTAGACAGGCCTCGGTGTTGAATCGAGGCCATTCGTCTCTCTCTTTCTCCCCCCTCACCCCTCACTCCCTCTCTGCCCCACCTTCACAAGGGTCGAATTTCCTTCATCGTCCCCTTCACTCTCTGCGCCCTCTCTCCCGCCGGTGAGACATCTCCACCCAAATCATGTCAGCATATCCCCCTTCAAGAGGTTATCATTACTCCTCGGCACAACCATCGGCATCCACTCACTATCAAGCTCCTCCTGGTCCTCCTCCTTCTCATCAACCACCACCACCAGCTCCTCCTCCTCCTCAACACCACCACCACCAACAACACCATCAACCTCCTCCAATTCGAACTTCTTATCCAAATGCATCCATGCCTCCACAGAGCGCTCAGTCACAGTACTCAGCTCAGACTTTACCCCCCATAAGCGCTTCTTCTCGCCACTTACCATCAACTCAGCTACCAAGTCCACACATGTTGACAATGGGCGCTCCTTACCCTCACCAGCACTACCCCCAGCCTCACTCTGCCCATCCACAATCAGCACGCTATGCAGGCGGTCTACCTACCCCAACCTCCTCTGCACCCGCTCACCACGGTTACTCCGACCATGGCTCACGTACGGCTACCCTACCTCCTCCACGTCCCTCGGGTCAAGCCCAGCTACCACCACTAGCTGAGAGCAGAGCGAGCACATCAGCGAGTATCAACGCGGCTGCTGCCGCTGCCGCCGCTCAACTCAAGGACGACGACAGTCTGCCTGCAACGAGTGACTTTGTAAAGAAGCTTTTCCGGTTAGTTCCTCCTTATAGCCGCTTGTTCACATGCTCATTCATCACACAGCATGCTAGAGGATCCCAGCTTCTCCAACGTCGTATCATGGAACCCCGTTGGGGACGCCTTTGTCGTACGCGACATGACAGAGTTCACCAAGACCATCCTGCCACGGCTATTCAAGCACTCGAACTTTGCCTCTTTCGTCAGGCAGCTCAACAAGTACGATTTCCACAAAGTCAAGAACCCCGACGACACATATGGAGAACACGTGCGCCTTCCTCCTTTCTCGTTATAAGATCGATTCTCATCATAACCTAGAGCTGGACCTTTCAGCACCCAGATTTCCGTGCCGACCGAAGGGATATGTTGGAGAACATCAAGCGCAAGGTCCCTGCAGCGAAGAAAGCACGGCCGAGTACGCCAACTGTTGCACCCAGTCCACCGGCAACGAACGGTACCTCTGCACATGGAGCAAATGGTGTGCATCCTGCATCGCCCGTGGCTGCCAACGTACCATCCTCGAGTACTGCGACACCCCCGAACGGCAGCGTCATCCCCGCGTCTGTTTCTTCCCAACTAGCTCAACACTCTTCCCACATTTCTCAACACTCTTCCGCCATTTCCATACTTCAGAACCAGGTAGTAGAGCTCACCCGAAACCTCGAGGGTGCCCAGCGCCAAATCAGCGAGCTCACGAGCTTGTACCAGCGCAATCTGGATGAACTCATCTCGGTGCGACAAGCACTAGCAGAACAAGACTCGGTAGTGGGAGGCATCATGGGCTACACAGTGAGAAACACAACAAAGGTCGAGCCTGTCGTGAACGGCATCGGCCACCCGGTACAGAGGTACCAGAACGGCCAGTATGCTGTGCAGATGAATGGTCAGATGCATGCTGCTGTTCAACAACCTATCCCGCAACAGCAGGTCATGCAGCAGCAACAGAGCGCCCACACGTCTCCAGCACATTCCCCTTCCTCCGCTCGGGCAAGGAATGCTTCGCTCATGGAAGCAGCTCAAGCCCAAGCAGCAGCACAAATGCAGGCCCAAGCAGATGCACAAGCCCAATCAGTGCAAGCAGCTCAGATGGCTCAGATTGCGGAGGCTCAGGCTCAGGCTCATGCACAGATGCAGGTTCAGGCTGCACACGCACGTGCCCAGGCCCAGGCGAACGCAGAGGCCGTTGCTGTCGCTCAGGCTCAGGCAGCGGCACACGCCCACGCTCAGGCTCAGGCAGAAGCTCACATGCAGATGAAAACGGACCCTGGGATGGCTAACGCGTATGCAGGGATGCCGGGAAGTGCGCAGACCTCGCCTACTCATGTCAACCCTCAGGCGACTCTGGCGGCCGGAGCTCAAATGCAGATGACAGGGATGCCAGCGGAGATGCCTCAGATGGAGCAGGCAGCTATGCCAGTTCCTGCTGCGAATGCGGACCCTGCTTATGGGATCAACAACCTCGTCCCCGACCCTTCTACCGTCGCTGCGATGGGCGCTTTGCCCCTGACGCCGGGATCATTCAGCAGAATGCAGGCTGCCGTTGGTATGCTGCCAGACCTCACGGACGGGCTGGGGAACCCATCGATGCAAATGGTTACTCCTGCGGATTTATTCTCCTCCCTGGGCAACACCCTTGGAGCCCCGCTTTCGCCAGGAACGATGGAGGCTCTTGGGTTCGAGATGCCCATGTTCACTCTACAGGATTCAAACGGCGCACCAGTAGTGAGCGTTGGCCCGATCCTGCAGACAAACTCTTCGTCCAGTTCGCCCCCCTCCAAATCTCCCCCAGGGTCTGCAAGCGGCCCACGGCCACAGGCGTCGAAAGTCCGCAGGTTTAGCAAGTCCAAATCGAGCATACCTGTCATTCTGTGGAACCAGACGCCAAAAGTGCTCGTGGTGGATGACGATATTGTTTCCCGTGGGCTCAGTAAGAAATGGCTAAGTAAGTTCGGGATCGACGCTGCTGTGGCAAAGGATGGAGCGGAAGCTGTGCGACTTGCCCAGACCAGAGAGTTCAACCTGATGTTGATGGTGAGTCTGTTGGGTTAAGTGGAGAAACCTGCTCAGACCGGATTGTTCAGGATATCGTTATGCCTGTTATTGACGGTATCGGCGCAACCAATATGATTCGCCAATTTGACAGAAGCACACCGATTGTTCCGATGACAAGCAACGATAGTCCGGCGAACCTGGCATCCTACGTCTCCCACGGTCCGTCCTCATGTTTTCGTATTGATGCTCTGTTTGCTGACTTGTGTGGTAGGTATGACCGGCATTTTACGCAAGCCATTCAATCGGGATTCCCTCCTTGCCCTGCTTGAGACGCATCTCCACAGACTACAGGCCCGCGACGTGCATTTTCCTCCTGATCGACCTCCATCCCCATCTCGGCCCTTGGTTCAAGCGAGTATCACCGAGATCGAGGACGAGTCTGACGAGGAGGATACGGAACAAGTCAAGGCCACGCCGTTGGGTGACGTAAAGAAGAACCTGTCAAAAGAGGAATTTGGCCGCGTCCTTGCCAACCTTCGAGGATTTGGTCTCGACCTCACAGCAGGCAATCCTGTCAATCCCGACAGCACCCCCGTTATGCAGACATCAGTCTCTCAGAACAAGCGTGTTCTCGTGGATGCTGAAATGCCCGAAGCGAAGAGGCAGCGATTCCAAGTAATGCAATGATGCAATGATGATGGCCTTTTTTGTTGGAATCTGGTTCACGGCGGATTGTTTTATTTACCCCAAGGCGTTCCTTATTTGACGACCACCCGCAATAGCGATGGGATTCTGTATTCCACCCCAGATTACATTCACCCTGTAGCGGATGAGATCAATGTACTGCTGTAGCGACCAAATCAACTCTTAGGATGTAGCCATACTACGACAGTGCCACCTGAACCTTGTTGTTCCAGCACTTAAGTTGATAATCCAGAATTATGGGTACGAGATCTCTCAGCCCAAAGTCGGGCCAGTACCCGGGGGTGAATTGTATTTGAGTGGTGTCGCAACTCTGTCATCAACGAATTAGTTGTGAGTACAGAACCCCCGTACGCACATACCTGCCACAGCAGGAAATCGCTCAATCTGTGCACCCCGCTTGTCCTCACGAGGATATCTAAGGGTGGGCTGCCCCGAGCATTGGTCTCAAGATAACGGTCGATGTCGTGCTCGGTGATACCGCTCAACAAACGTCAGAGTACATAATCAGGGGAGAATCAGATACCTACCTCTTCTTCTCATCAATTACCACGCGTACGGAGGCGGCAATCTCGTTGCGGGACGCATACGGCATGCAGATGTTAAGAATCGCCCTGTCGGAACTGTAAGCAACATGTTCGATTCTGAGTTCGGTGTATATACCTGTCAGTTTTTTCCGTCATCGTCTCCACCTGCTGGGCGATCTCTTGTACATCCTGAGGAAGCATGCCCCGCTCGCCGATGACGTTTAATCGCACACCATACTGATCGAGTAATTGTCTAACATCGGTCAGTAAGCTTTCGAGTATAAACCCAGCGAAATGTGCACCCTTTCCGACTGATCTCAATCAACTTCTCTCGCAGCAGTTTCATGAGTGCGTCCACTTCTTCCGGCGTTCGATTGAAGTTCTCAATGGCGAACGCGTACACAGTGACGCATTTAACACGCAATTTCAGCAGGCACTCCAAGATCTTCGAACAAGTTCAGAGCATGACCTATAGAATATGTGAATACGCACCCTCTGGAGGGAAGCAAAGCCATCGGCGTGTCCTTCTTTAATCGCCTTTCCTTCGTGTCGGGCATACCGCCGGTTCCCGTCCATAATGAACCCGATGTGCTGTGGTATGGGTCCCGCGGCAAGAACATCGAGAGTTAAGCGGGTTGCGCGATCGTATAGCCAAGATGTGAGCACTCCGTACCATTCTGACGGATATGCGATCGCTTCTGACATAGCCAATCAGTGTGAAGTTAGAGGGAAGAAAGGTTGGAGCTCGAGGCTTTCAAGGATTGATTGTTGGACGCGACGTGGTCCCTTGGCCCAGTGAGGTTTCTGCAGCACGTGGTTGCCCGAGACGAGTTGAAGATCAAGCTCAGAAGGCGACAAAGCTGCACGTCCCTTGTCGGCACCCTCCTCACAGCCAACTTCCACTTTGTTTGTTTGCCCGCCCGCTGATCAGCTCGCTCCTCTACACTTAACGCAACTTCCTATCAAGCATCTTCTCACACACACCGTACTGTCCACAACTGTGGCAAACTTTGAGTCGATCCCGAACTACACACACCACATTCCATACAACTTTATCACGCATCTTCCTCCCGACTAGCAAGACATCGCAACTCAACAATTCATCACGCGTATCGAGAGACTGCGCCAAGTGGGGACGACATGTTGCCGCTGGAACCACCAGAACCCGAGCCCTTGAGCTTAAGCGACATGCTACATATGGACTCGGACGAAGATGATTCAGGAGAGGATGAGATTGATGATGGAATTATTGAGGAACTAAGTGAACCTCAGAGGAGATTCAGGCGACCAACGTATGGCCACAACAAGTCAAATGGGCAAAATGGTGCCCTGCGGTCAAATACCCAGCAAGGATCATCCACTAAAGTTGACCCCGCCATTGTCGAGTACCAAATAGCACAACTTCTCAACCAAAAGGACCATGCTGGCGCAGCTGCATTTGCCGTTGTCGTAGCTGCTGCAGCAGACGCATTGAAGACACAGGGATCGTCCGACACCCCGGCAGAGAGCATAGTCCAACTTGCAGCTTTGCTACAGGCGGCAGCTCAGCAGCAGCAACAACCCCAGTCTCAGTCTCAGCCAGAATCTGTGGAACGTATATCAGCCCCTCCAACCGAGGCAGCGTCGCGCCCAGGTGCAAGCAATGGATATGCGTTGAGTTCTTCGGTCAACGTATCCCCCCAACCCGCAAGGCGGATTCCTGTATCCCTCCCAGTGGACAGGGATATGGGACGAATATCAAGCCCTCCTTCCGTCACCGCTGCTACGACCGAAACTGGTGCCACTGGTGGCGCGTCTGAATCACCTGAAGATGCGTCGACCAATCCATACAACGACATTACCGAAATATTGGCCCATCTTCATGCGCACTTGGAGTCTACCGCAGCTGCTGCCAACGCATCCGGTGCAGGGCATGACACAGGTGACGAAGCAAGAGTGAACATTTGCGATGAATGCCAGAAACCCTTTAGTCGCAAAAGCGATTTGGCTCGACATAAACGCATTCACACGGGTGAGAGGCCATTTCGGTGTCCGCAGCCAGGCTGCGGGAAAGCGTTCATTCAGGTATGTACGAAGCATGAGATCATAAATAGTAACAAACTGACCTTTTACGTCAGCGATCCGCGCTCACTGTACATTCACGAGTCCATTCGGGAGAACGTCCACATAACTGCGAGTATCCCGGTTGCGACAAGACGTTTGGAGATTCTTCGAGTCTTGCTCGTCATCGCCGCACACACACAGGACGGCGACCTTATCACTGCTCTGAGCCCGACTGTGAGAAGACATTCACACGACGAACCACGCTTAATAGGCACATGCTGACGCATAGACCTGGCTATGTCCCTGAATTGTGAGTCCTTCAACTTCTGTGGGAACGCAAGCTAATCTCAGCTACAGAATACCTACACATGGTCCTCGGCCAGCGAAGAGAAGACGTCTCGAGTCGCACAGCTTTGGATATGCCATGTATGACCCAGACTATCCCTACCTGAATGGAGTTCACGGTCTTTCATACGCTAACGCGGACGATTTCATGCATGATGTGGATGCTGGCAGGTCTGGTGGCGAAAACTCCGAGGATCCGGGGCTGGCTGCCAGCGTGGCGAGCACCAGCGCCGCGATTGCCGCTGCCATAGCACAAGCTCGTTCACAGGATGTGGATTGGGCGGTGGAGGAGGACGAATTAGAGAGCGAGGATGGGGACGAGGAGGAAGAGGAAGAAGATGCTGGACGACGGGTTCGTCAGGATGAAATCGGCAGTTCACCGGATCCAGACGACTCGCGGGAAAGGCTGCGACGTGCCATGCAGGGGACACTTCATCTCAAGTTGCTGGGAGCGGATGATGAAAAGGGAGGTGAGGACGTTGGTCCTGGAGACTGGGTGAACGAGAACGAGAGCGAGGAGGACGAGGAGATGATTGAGGAAGGGGCGGGAGTGGATGACGGGGAAGAGAATGTATGACCTTTCTGGATCGGTCTTTAGTTGTTGTTGGGTGATGGATTGGGACATAGAAAGGAGTTGATATCAATTGTACAACAACATCACTAAGTTGAAAATTAATGTTGGAGAGCATTGTTGATAATGATGGACCCTTGTGACTATGTCGGAGTGAACCGGGTGAGAATGGAAGATAAAGGATGACCGATTCGGAATCAATCGGGAATAAGATGTATAATGTGCGGCGTAACTTTATTACGGTCCGCGTCTTCCGCGTCTCTTTAGTACCAAGTCCCTTAATGATCAGGCGCGGCCCTCTCTCTCCCGAGGGTTGACATATGAGAACCCATCTTAACGTCCACTCAACTCCTCCTCTTCCCCCTTCACCTCCTCCTCCTCCTCTCCATCCATCCACCACATCTACCTCCACTGCTCCACCGTCGTTCATCTAACCATCCCCTTCTCAATCCCATCCTTCTTCCATCTCGAACAACCATGGCTGATGCTACAGTGACCAACCCCGACGAGATGCCAAGCACCGACCTCATCACCCTCACTAGGCACGCGACTCTTGTCACAGACACCTTCCGACTAGCTCACTGATCTTGTCCGCAGACATGTCCTTGCCGAGCAGTTTCGTTTGGGCTCCACTGCAACGGGTGACTTGACATCACTCCTTATCGCTATCCAGGTCACCTCCAAGGTCCGTCTCTTGTTCTTCACTCGTGTGGAATGCTGGGCTAATCCAGCACCCAGTTCATCGCCAACAACGTCAGGAAGGCACGATTGATCAACCTCATCGGTCTAGCTGGTGATACCAATGTTCAAGGCGAAGAACAGAAAAAGCTCGACGTCCTCTCAAATGACATCATGGTAAACGCCCTCCGTGCTTCTGGAAAGACCGCTGTGCTTGTCTCTGAGGAACTCGATGATCCGGTCATCATTTCGGACCACCGACTGAAGGGGAAATATTGTGTTGTCTTCGACCCTCTGGATGGAAGCAGTAATATTGACGCTGGTGTGAACATCGGCACTATTTTCGGGATCTATAAGGTGGTAAGTGCACACGTGCTATACTTCTCAACCACTAGCTCATCTTCATGCAGAGGGACGGCAGCACTGGCACGGTGGAGGATGTCCTCCGTCCTGGAAGGGAAATGGTGGCTGCAGGCTACACCATGTACGGTTCATCCGCCAACCTTGTTCTCTCTACTGGTCACGGCGTAAATGGTTACACTCTTGACAATGCCCTGGGAGAGTTCATCCTAACCCATCCCGACGTGAGTCGTCTTCAGTCGTGTATGAAATCAGCCCATGACATTGTGTCGCAGATCAAAATTCCGTCCCGTGGAAAGATCTACTCCTTCAACGAGGGCAACTCCTGCTTCTTCTATCCCCCAGTCGTGAACTACCTTCACTCCATCAAATTCCCCGCAAACAACAAACCATACTCGGCCCGTTACATCGGTTCTATGGTGGCTGATGTGCACCGAACGTTGCTGTATGGTGGTATCTTTGGCTATCCAGATGATAAGAAGAGCAAGAAAGGCAAGTTGCGGTTGCTGTACGAGGCCTATCCCATGGCGTTCTTGACGGAGCAAGCTGGCGGTCTCGCAACCACTGGCCGGATGCGGGTTCTGGACGTCGAGCCGACGAGCATCCATGACCGCACACCGATCTTCCTTGGCAGCAAGGAGGACGTACAGGACGTGCTCAAGTTCTACGAGGAGTATGACAAATCGCAAGTGAACGGAAAGACTGCGTAGCCTGTGGCGCACAGTAACCGAAAGAAATCATTCTGGATGTTATAATGTAGGAAGGAGGACCGTGTATTTGGGGAATAACTTGTACCACAAAATGGATATCGTTGGCCTGGTTTAGTTGTATTTTTCTTCAGTTTCAAGGCATCGCCCTGACATCACAGAGAATGAAGATGTTAATTTCCAAAAGTTATTGCCGTGCAGGGTGCGTTTGGAGTAGCACGCGTTTGCTGCGTGGCATAAACTCCACGCCCCAATTTGCACCCGTGTTGAACAAAAAAGCAACGCACATACAGCACACCAACATGGTAACAGGGCACTTCGCTTTCTCTTCTTCTTACCACCACCTTCAACGTTCACCTTGACCATATTCCTCTTCTTTCAAACTGTCTGCATACTCAACTTACCTCAACATACCCGCACAGGGGCACAACGTCGGTCGGACTTCACCCGCACCGTCAGCAAAGTCACGGTCAGCTCACATTCCTCCCGCATTCCAGTCGTTCCAGTCAAACGACATGGCCGGCCCATCCTCTGCTCGCGAGCGCGGAACCGCCTCCGGTGTCCATCATCATCACCGCACCATCTCCTCCACTACGCTCCTCCTCATCCTCTCTCTCGTCCTCGCCGTTCTCGCTGTCATGCTCTCCATCCCCAATCGCTCTGGCGGTGGCGGCGTTCTTAACCCTGAAGCACCCGGCTCCGGCCTGTGGGGCTATCTCACACCGAGACGCAGCCAAGTTCTTGTCGCCCGTGAAAGCCAGGTAGCTCTCCGGGAAGCTGAGGTCGCCCGTCGTGAAGCAGAGCTACTCGCCGGCCAGCCAGGAGGACTTACTATCGCCGCCTGCGAACCATGTCCAGCCTGCGCCCCCATTATGCCTCCGCCATTGCCGCCTCTTCAGACTATCATTCAAGAAATTACTCGCGAAGTGGAACCCTTGCCGTCTCCGGTGACCCCCTCGATTCCTGGTTGGTGGAAGGAGGTTGAGGACCGCATGGAGACACTGTTCCAACGTGAGCTCAAGGTTAGCGATCGGGAGAAAGAAGTCGGACGCCGGGAGGAAACAGTCAATCGTCGCGAGCACGATGCTGGAAGGCGCGAGACTTGGATTATGGAGCAGCTCTTGTAAGTCTTTCTGACGCTTTGTAAGTCTATCACTGACCCAAGATCAGGAACGTGGGTAATCAGCCTCAGGATGTGGAGACGGAAGAGATCATTTACGAGACTCGGAGGGCAAAGCCTAAGGTACACATGACCCCCGCTTTCTGAGGATCTGCGAGCAGGGGGGTACGGTGCTGTGATAACTGTAAATAAACGAGACCAAACGACTTTCACGACGATGGACGACTCTCCACTTCATGTCCTGCTCATCTTCATACAGTTGCGTGCCCCCCCTTCGCTAGAGCCCCCCTTCTCTCTCATTTCCGGAATTGTGAATGCTGAACTGACTCGTACAACAGGAGCTTCCTCCTTCCGCCGCCCCTCCTCATTTTGCGGCTGCGCCTCCTCCTTACGCGGCTGCGCCTCCTTTTGCGGCTGCTCCTCCTCCTTTTGCAGCTGCTCCTCCGCCCCCGCCTCCCCCGCCTCCAGTGGGCTCTCTGAGAATAACTACTGTCACACGTACGCTTTATCCACAAGAGCCCGCAGCCACCCCTGCCCAAACACGCGTGGCCGCTCCTCCCTCTCCTGAAGACTTCACCGTTACCGTTGATGGCCGTCCTGTCGGTCGTACCCATAAGGCCCAGCAAGTGGTAGAGGTGTTGGAGGAACAGGTCGTGGATGAGACACCCAGTCAAGCCCAACCAGAGCGGGAGACCGAGACCATCTACGTGCGTGAGCGTGTCCCTCCTGGCCGTGCTTGGTGGTAGGTGATGAGCCGTCAAGTGCTCTCTTTCCGATTTTTGGAGTGTATATATCTGCTTTCTTCCGTTTTCTTGTGAACATAAGCTTACCTCGTCTTCTCAAAATCTTGTTTTGATTTATCCCTCCCCATTTATTCCTGTTTGAACGATGGATGCCTGTCTGTAGTGAGTAGATGCTCTTTAGTATAGCCCGCCACGACTCGAACGAATCGAATTGATTTTTCATGCCTCTTATGTTCAAAACCCTGAGTAACGTCAACATTCCAGTTAAACCAGTCACGTGATTTTGTTGTCCCTTTCATCGCAATCCACTCCTGTACCTCTTTCACTCTTCTCCTCCTCTCCAATCTCTCCCCTGGTCTTTCACTGTACTGCATCTACGCGAATGTATACTCTACCTGAAGGCCGTCGACGCAAGAGCCATATATCTTCAGTCTCTGCTTTACAACCATCAACACCGTCCACGCCGGTTTTTCGCCCTGCCACACACACTCCACCTTCCCTCTCAGCCCGTCCACCGTTCGATTGGGATGCTGCCAGGGCGAACATACCAATATACTCCACTCCAACAAGATTGTCTTCTAAGTTAGAAGGTGCACAAAAGGGTGCCGGAAAATCGCGGCCTCCGAAAGTATACAGACAGGTATCTTGGATCGAAAAGTGCGTGGCTAAGCCTTAACGACGCCCATGGAAAGTGCTCATAACGTTCAGACTTCGGAATGGTCTTGATCCTTCTTTATGGATAGAGGAGCTGTTATCACTCCCGTCGCTTGTGCCTCTTCCTGAATCCCGTGTATTGGGCTTTGTCGTGGGCGCTGTGCTAAATCTCTGTCACTGGTTCGTGTGGTGGGCTACCTTCAACGACGAGGATAATGGTTGGGAGCTGGAATCTACCTCGAACGGAAACTGGATATGGGTGAGCAAAGAAAACAGTCCTCACAGACTCATGTCTGATTCCGTCGAGGCCAGACAATAACAGGGCTGGCACTGCTGAGCTTTTCCTGTATAAATGTCTTCCTGACCTTTACAACGACCAAGCTCTATCGCATGTTTCTCGCTAAGGTCAGCTTCTCACATATTGTCCAATGCTCTGATACCCAATGTAGCCGAGGAACCTGTATCGTCCACTCATTCTTCCTTTGTCGCCGCCGAACTGCCCTTGGAGGATGGAAACGAGCTGTCTCCAGTAATTCGAACAGCGAAAAGCACTCTTCGCTACATGCGAACTATATGGCACGTCCCTGTCAACTGCATACGGAAATAGACTGATACCACCACATGCAGGCGCTTTGTTAATAATGCACAGACTGCCCTGGTATCTGATGAAGCGTCATCGCTACATACGGTACAGCAGCTGGAAGTCTGGAACCCTGGTGAAGGACAGCTTGCGTTGTTAATGTAAGTGGCTTAGTGGGGAGATGGGATCGACCTCAACGATGGGATTCAGATCATATTCTCCTGTCCATGCACTGTTATACCAACTTTCGCCGAGCTCTCTAATCCTTCTTGCCATCACACCCTCCGTGACCATACTCGTAAGTGCCACCACATTTTCTAAGAAATATGCAGCATTGACATGCATATGCCTCAAGTTGCTAGGCGTTGTTGGTATGTATACCTCTCTGCTACATGACCGTCAAATCCTCGCTTCGGAAGTAATGCATGAGTATAACGATAAGGTCTGTGATGCTTGCACTAATTGGTGTCTGCCGATCGATAACAGAGCGTTGCAGTTCGTATACCCAGTGATCGCTCCCCTCAAGAAGGATGCTGAAACCATGACACATGAGAATGAAATTGTGGATTTCCGCTGGAGATCGTCAGACCTTTACAACTACAGCAGATAACCAACACGTGCGTGGTAGATAATTACAAAATACCTCAGCGAATGTAGCATAGGTTATACATTGCGGGTTATATTACACGTGCTATAGATGCCGGAAAGGATATACGACGAAAATGTGCAGGACAGTTCAAGAGTGCTACTCCGCGTCACAAGCCAATCATACGAGACCAACGATCTAGCGCTTCGTTGTCGTTATAACTTTCGCCCATCCACCTACGTAATTCACATCATCATCGTCGTCGCCGAATAAACTTGGCAAACTCGGTGCATTCAGAATCGGGCGACTTTTTGGCGATGCCATGGACTGAGCAATTCTTCTGGTCGGAACTGATGATGATCGCTGGACGGCTGAACTAGATGGATCCTCACGTACACTGCCCAATCTATGACGTTGGCCAAAGTTCGGGGAAGGCCGCGTACTTTCCATAGAAATGGAACGCTCTAACGTTGTTTCGGTGGGTGAAGACGTTCGTAGATCTAGTGTAGCGCCAACCTTGGTCGGGCTTCTCGACGGCGAACTGGGGTTGGTCACCCCGTTGATGGAGGGGAATTCCACCGGGGGAGTTGGAAGTTGTACCTGAACAGAAGTGGCCCTCAATACTGGTACCGGTGGAATCACCTTCTTGTCTTCTGAACCGCACGCTTGCTCTCCGCATGCGTTTTCGATCGGAGGAGCCATTGCTGACAGCACGCCAGTATCGTGGCAAGTAGGCACTGGATCTTGCGAACATTCCCGGTCGGAGTCACCAAATTCTTCTTTCTTCAACTTGCATCCCAATTGTGAATCAGAATGTCCTGTTTGCAGATCGCTCCCAACGTGATCGGGCTTCGAAAAATCAGGCATGATGGGGGTATTTATGCTTGCAGAAACTAGAGAAGGGCCGCCGTCTAAAATTGCATTGTGTGATGTCTGAACTTCCGCCGGATTTTCACGTGGCGTGGTGGGACTGTCCACGTCTGAAGATGATAGTTCGTGGCCCTCTGTGACAAGTTCGGTATCTTGGGTAGGCTTGTCAGGCCCTTCAGTGTCGCGTAGTATTCCACTGGCAACTGACCGGTCGTAGGGGCCGCTGAGCAGTATAGCTGGCACCTCGTTGTGTTTTAAATGAACAACGTTGTCGGACTTGTGTAAGAGGCTAGCCGGGAGTCCGTCGTTCTCCAGCGCCGGACGTGGGCCGGAGGCTGGGAACGTTACTCGTTCACGATCGCCATATCCATCGGCCACTAGGCCGTGCAAGTCCCCCTTTATATCATTCCATAACACCTCCGGGGAACTTGATCGACTTGGCGAGGTGTCCATGTCAGTGGTAGGGGATGCCGACCTACTCCGAGGCAGGTAGAAGCGACCAGCGCTGGGAATTCGGTTGCCGATGAGCTCACGGCTGGTTTTGCGATCAGAAGACACGGGTGCCGCCAGTCCTTGTATTATCTGAGCACTAACGACAGAAAAGCACTTAAAATGTCTCACCAAAACTGGCGCCAGCCTTGGGCACGGGCATCCCACCGGCCGCCTCGAAACGCGCAATTCGATCCTTTAACCCATCGCCGCTGGGCCGCCTGAGTCCCAGTTGGTTGGGTTTTTGTGGGCTCGACTGGGGTGGGGTATTCTTCCGCTGGAGTGCCGCAATCCGTTCTGCAAGAGGTTTGTCGCCAGCCATCTAACGAGGGGTATATCGCAGTCAAGAGGTGCTGAAACAATGGGAACAAGGGCCCACACAACGGCGGCAGTGCCCATCAGGGACCTCCCATGGAAATGCAACTCATTAACACAATATCGGAGTTGAAACAGCTATTAGATGATCTAGTGTACATACAGATGCGGCACCAAGGAAAGTTAAGAGTTGTATTCCCATTTCTCCGCCATTTGCTCGAGATCTTCGGTGTTCCCTGCCCCTTTCGCAGCCCAGAACGCTCGTCGCGAGTCTTTCTTTCGCGGCGAGTCCTCGCTTCGCAATCCGCGAATAACCTCTGTCACGGGTGACAGTGATTTCTCGGACACGGACTGATCCTCCTCATAAACAATTCTCCCCTGTTCCTTCTGCTGGCGACAAACCAATTTGTAACGAGACTCTGGGCTAGGAGGCGTGTCTCCGGTGATGATCAATTCGTCCTCCTCAGTGTCCAAGTCCTTGCTTTGCCGAGCGCCATCTTGCATCACCTTGCTCCCCACGATCGATGATTCCGAACCCATCGTGTTCCCGTCATGTAGTTTCACAGGTGGCCACAGGCCGGTTGGCGGAAGACCTAGGAAATTCTGCAGCGATCCTTTGGAAAATAACAGTTGGACATCGCGTCGGAAATTGAGCATCTGAACATTTGTGTCAGCCAGATAGGGGATGGTGCAGCCAGTCCAAACTCTCACATCCTGAGCCAGGCTGACAATGCTGCCAAGAAGACTAATGGATTCGTTGTCCACCGATCCCAGTACAACATAGCTATCCTTTTGACGAGCTTCCAGTTCTTGGCCACGTACAATCACGCTCGTCGACAGACTTTCAAAAGCTGCTGCCAGGGCATCCCTCACTCTAGCTGCTGCCGATGACCTCGATATATCGTTCCCTAAGAAGGGTGAAATCATTCGCGGCTCTAAGTTTCATTTCAGGCACAAGGGATGCAACGTACTGATGTCTACCGGATCTTCCACCGAGATCGTCATGCGTGGAGGTCCTCGGAAATCGGCCCCCAGCCATCCACGTTTTTCCCTCGAGAAGTACGACCCGCCGTTCCGGATCGAGATCCCGACCTCTGAATAGTTGAAATAACGTCCGTAGAGTTCCAAGAAATCCAACAATAGAACTCCAAGATTCATTCGGGGATCGATCTCTTTCCGACGAATCTTCGGATGCATCTGAGACACTGTTAGTGCACAGGACGGCTGTAATTAGAAAATGTCGCCTTACTTGCAGGAAACTCACAACCATGCAAATAACTGTGTAGCTCCCAAACCCACCGCTGTAAGGTTCATTAAGCCCACGTTGCAGAAGGAATGCCTTGATCACCATGACGAGAGGGCGAACCGCTGGTAAATACCATAGAAAGCGATTGACAACAGTAACTGCACGCAAGCCATTTGTCTGGTTTACGCTGATATCCACCGCAAAATGCCCTGAATGACAACATCGAATCACGAAATGGTCGTTATGAGGGACAAACGGACGTACCCAGTTCCGTCACAAATTTGATGATGGGGACTACGGTAAAGATCAATGGACACATCCTGGGACGGATAACCCTTACCTCGAGCTTTCCCAATTAGATTAACACGTCGAGAAACCTTGGCCTGTTGTAATAAACAGCTGATTTCTGAAAGAAACGAAACGATTTGATCTTTCCTTTCGACTGATATACCATCATAATGCACGACGAGGTCGATATCGCTGTAGTCGCCCAAGTCAGTGGCGAGATTGTATGAAATAGAATGCGCGAACCCATTCGGAAAGTACAGCTGAGTTTCTTGGCTTCCAAACGCAAGCACTCTCGCAGAAGGCCACTTTCTGGTGATGGAACTGCGAATACACTCGATAACCATGAGACGCACACTGTGTTCCTCGTCCCTGGGTCGAATGTAGGTGTTGAAAGCGTCCACTTCGGCGTTTAGACTACATATACGTTAGTGATAACAATGGTGCACAGAGAGAAAACATGCTCAACATGTCTATGGCCGTCTCATACTGTGCATCTCGGACAGACTGCATCCAGGGCCTTGATCTCTCATGTAATTTGAGGGTTGTTGTATCCCGTTCATCAAGCACCGATGCTTTCCTTTTCACCCCCCGTCGTTGATCGTGAGAAGAGCCAGCCTTGACACCATCCTCAAGGGAAATATAGTCGTCTGCGTTCCGAATGGAAGGAGGATGCGATTTGGATAAGCCATTCCGAGCCATCTGGAGCAATTGCCAAGAGATATGGTATGTGTAGCGTGCACCAGATTAAGGCATGACCGTAACAGTGGCGGTTGTACCCGATTACGTAAGCGACCGCTGGGGTCGGGGACGACAGTCAGCTTTACTTTAGTCGACCACCTGTCCTTACATCGACGACATGCATCCCCATCTGGCCACCCCGGAGCGACAACTGGGTAAGTGATATTTGGAACGCCGTTAATCGCGTCAAAGAAGCTGAGGCATTGCAGTGTGTGGCGACTTCATACAAGCCTTGGAACGATGTCATGCATCGGGATGGTGGTTTCGCTATACAGGGGGATGCAATGAGGAGAAGGACGCCTTGCGAATGTGTCTGAGGCAAGAGGTCCGCTCGTCAAATGCCCTCTCTTTTCTTCTTTTGATCAAGTATGGGACAGAGAATTGATAGAACCCAAAAGAATCTGGAGAATGCACGACTACGCCGTGCATCGTCCCAGCAAGCGTGGCAAGAGATGCAGTCCGATTAGCCTTTAATTATGCATTGTATGATCAGCATTGTAATATCAGACACCCCTCTCCTCATCGTTTCTTGTATTTCACTGTGGGCTCTCTAAGCGTGAGGTATTTACAGACGGCTCAAATCTCTTCCCCAGATCCCCTTGTTTCGATATGTCAGTCATGAGCGAAGGTAGGAAATCAGATGACAACTTACGCGAATGATCCAGTCAAAGAGCAACAGTGCCCTCGTCCTTGCAGATACAGATTCTGACCAATATATACTCCTGCAGATGACTACTCAGCTGGTGCCCGTGTAATCTTGGTATTTCCTTACCTCCAAGCGTACATGGCGATGAGACCGCCAGCGAAAGAAGTCGAGCCAAAATCAAAGACGGCAGCATTTCCCACGTAGGCCAGACTACCGAGATGCATGTACCTGCCATTATAAGGATAAGTGAATGTTGTCACAGGTAGCAGACGTACCGAAATGGACGGAAAAAGGCCTCATCGAAGTCGATGATCTGATTTTGGACCAAGGTTTGTTCATGTTTCGCCAAATAATTGAATTTCCTCCCAATGTATTTGCCTTGCTGAGCAGCGACTTGAGCGGTCTGGCTAGTGTGTCAACGGGGCCAGGGAGTAGCAGAGTGCAAACTCACCGCGGGTAGCGTGGTGATTTTGGAGCTGATGTCTTGCAACAAAGCCGTCAATTCATTCAGGCCAAGACGATCATCACGGTCAGAATCGAATGCATCGAAGATCTCACGCAGATGTTGTAGGTGGGCTTCGGCGAGAGGGACCTTCTGCTTGATCTTTGCAACTGTCGTAGCGATGTTAGAACCATCGCTCCGTCACATTGTCCAACATGTTGTTACCCATAACCTGCCATTCATTGAAATCAATTTGTCCATCGTGATTGACATCACACTGATCTGCGAGATCCAGAACGTGCCTCACAAGGGAAGTCTCGATCTGTCCTTACAGTCAGATGATGCGTCCCAACGTGCTAATCTGGACACTCACGGTGCTGGCATCCCCAATTGCATAGATACCCGGCGCCCCTTTCACACGCAAGTGAGCATCGACTTCAATTGCCTGTGGGTCTGTCAATCATCAAGCATTTTCGGGAAGACGCATGCTTGCCTTCTTGTGAACTTGATTGGGCAGAAGGGCCACCATGCGCTCCACGAAAGGATTCATAGCAATCCCCGTCGACCATAACACAAAACCAGCAGGTATCTCGTGCGTGGAAACCTGGCCACTTGGGTCCTTTTCGTCATATAGCACTTTGCCTGGATGGACCGACTTCACACTGAAAAGTAATCAGATAGACTCACACCTTGGACCAAGACATACCGCCCATTGACAATGAGTTTCACTTCATCTCGACGAAACTTTTCCTGCACCAGCCGCGTCAACAAGGCCTTCACTCGGTGTTTATAAAACATATCAACACACCTCAGCGTAATTGGAGATGTGTTCAGTGTAAGTATTCAGGATGTGATCGCGAGACTGGATGATAGATATGGAGACTTCTTCCCGGCACAATTTGGGATACTAAGAATCCTCAGAGAAGCGGAAATCAAGGGTTGAAGAGTTCTGACATAATTCATGATATCTTCTTGGCAGAGGTCATATATTTCCTTCATCGCAAGCAATCAGGTCCCCGGATTGTTCCAGAACCGCAGGAACGTACTGCAGCCGTCTCCACGCCCGTGGGACCTCCACCACAAATGACAAAGCTCAACAAGCGCTTGCGTTCCTCAGGTGAAGTTGTTGGGAGGCTCGCGGTTTCAAAGTTATCTGTATTACACCAGGTAAGAGCAGCATTCATACTTAAGTGCCTGATATACGATACCAAGAATGCGGCGCCGTATGGCTTGCGCATCGGCTATCGTCTTCAATTGAAAGCAGTTTTCGAGGCCGGGAACGCCGTGTGTGCTTGAAACGGAGCCGCATGCAATGATAAGCTTGTCATATCTGAGCGAGAGATTCAGCAATCCATTTAGGACTCGTCCTGCAATGCAGTACATACGGCACATAGAGGCTCCTCTTCATTCCGTCCGGTAGAGTAGTTTCAACTTCAAGGAGACGCTCGCCCAGGGCACAGTCAACAGCCTTCCCGGTTATGAAATGACCATGAACTCGGGCAACAATTTTCCGGATCGGCTCAATCAAGGAACGAACTTGAACTGTGCCAACAGCAGCAGCTGGAGAGTCAAAGCATGAGTATCCTGACAGCAACAAATTGGGGGGAAAAAAAAACAAAAAAAAACATTCACATGGTAACAACGGTGTGAACCAGGTGAAAGTGTCAGGTGCGATTACTGTTACATGATAATCGCCTGGGTGAAGTGTCTTGAGCAGCGACATCGCGCCCCAGCCGCCCCCAACTATCACAAGCCGTGGTTTCAGGGCAATTTTCTTGTTTTCTTCATCTTCCTCGTCGTCCACTAGAATACTTGCAATAGGAAGGTTCTTTGGGCCGCCTGTTTCGGGACGGAGAGCAAGTGGACTGACAGGCACTCGGTCCACATGTTTGCTTGAATATGTGAGAGCGTCATGGCCAAGAATGACGGCACCGGTGGTCAGGAGACCTACAGCCGTCGAAGCGACTAGATAAGCGGACCATTTGAAGATGAGAAAGGTCCGACGAAGGTACAAAGGAGCATTAGACCGAGGCTGTTGAGCTTGGGCCCACACTTGAGTGGTGGCAAAGTGACGAGTTACCGCAATGTGTCGACTTGGAGAGACAGACTGGGCAAAGCTGGACGACAGTCGTAGACAACGGGAGAGGCTCATTGCGCTGTGGGTCGGATCAGGGCTGCAAGCCCAGTCAACTGATTGTGCCCTCGTAGTGACAATCCACTTCTCCGTTTCAGTGTTTGAATATTCATTTCCGATTGGTGACGTCAAAAGTCCTGGCACTGCCACTCGTGAATCTGATGCAGCTAAAGCTGCAGTTTCAACAATATCAAATTGCAACTCTGAGGGTCGTTTTTCACTGGTGAGCGCCTAGCAATGACGAGTGGCCTTTATTACCCAGCCTTTTCAGTGGTTGTGTGTGTTCTTCGAAACTCAGAGATTAGTCAAACTATATATAAAAATAGCACACAGCCACTCGATGCAATATTCTGGTCATGTGATTTTCATACCCGAAGGTGAATGAGCACAGCCACGAATAAACTAAGTGCAGCGTGAATAGAGTGGTGCACGCCGATTGAGAGGTGGGCCTGCAGTGCGGGCGCAGTACACCAAATGAACCAGACTCTCTGTAGGGTAACTGTCCTATGTCACCTCATATTGCATAACGACTTGACACTGGCACGTCATTGACATGCTCCTCTGGATCTCCTGAACGGCCCGGAGGAAGGGGTTGCCCAGCTTTGGTCTTCAGGCCACAGAATATATTAGAGGGACCTCATTTGTAGATACAGACGTTTGTTGTTTAGCTGGAGCCCATCTGTTTAGCGAGCTGTTCAGCCTTAGCTTTGACGTCTTCGATAGTTCCAGCCTATGCGTCCATGTAAGTAAAAGCTAACTGAGTTGTTTCTCTTGCTAAATACTGACCATGTAGAAAGCAGACTCTGGTAGGGAGTCATGCATGCCGCTGAGGATTTCTTTGAAGGAACGGACAGTGTCTTTGAGAGACACAAGCTTGCCTTCGATGCCGGTGAAGACTTGGGCAACCTGGAAAGGCTGTGACATGAATCGCTGTGGTCGGATGTTAATACTGCTTCAAGGCCTGTGACGGTCATTACCTGAATTTTCCGGGCCCGTTCCACCTTGGAAACGTGTCAAAACAGATGCGCCCATGCATACAAACAAATTACTGACCGTAAGTTTGTCTTCCTCGGACAGCTCATCCATCCCCAGGATGGCAATAATATCCTTTGCAAGTGTCAACGACTGGCGAAGAAGTCAGAGTTGCTACATGCCTGGAGGGACTTGTAGTCCTGTAGGATCTTTTGGGTGGCGGTGGCAATTTCGTAGTGTTCTTGACCAACCTAAAATGATGCCACGTCAACACATTGCGGTAGGACGATCATGTAACGCACAATACGAGGGTCCAACATACGAGATTTCGAGTCCAGGGGGTCCACAGCAGGGTAGATACCCAGCTCAGAGATTGCACGGGACAACACGGTGGTAGCGTCAAGATGGGCGAACGTCGTAGCAGGCGCAGGATCGGTCAAATCGTCGGCAGGTACGTAGACGGCCTGCACAGATGTGATGGAACCCTTCTTTGTCGTAGTAATGCGCTCTTGCCTTCATCGCGTGTTAGATTGCAAGCGACCAAGGGGACAAAGCACGTACATGCCACCCATGTCTGTGGAGAGAGTCGGCTGATATCCTACAGCAGACGGGATACGACCGAGCAGGGCTGACACCTCAGAACCAGCCTGGGTGAACCGGAAGATATTGTCAATGAAGAGCAAGACATCTTGCCCTTCCTCATCACGGAAGTACTCCGCAATTGTGAGCCCAGTAAGGGCAACACGGGCACGTGCGCCAGGAGGCTCATTCATTTGACCGAAAACCAGTGCAACTTTGGACTCGCCCTCTAGCTGAATGACACCAGTTTCTATCATTTCATGATAGAGATCATTTCCTTCGCGAGTGCGCTCGCCCACACCTAATGGATGGCATAACTGAGAAGTGGATGAAGGGATATGGAGAGGTCACTGACCACAGAAGATGGAAAAACCACCATGTGCTTTGGCCACGTTGTTGATCAGCTCCTGGATAAGCACCGTCTTTCCTACACCAGCGCCACCGAATAAGCCGATTTTCCCGCCGCGAGCGTAAGGAGCAAGGAGGTCTACAACTTTGATTCCAGTCTCAAGGACTTCAGCGGTGGTCGACTGATCGACAAATGCCGGGGGCTCAGAGTGGATGGGATTCAACCTGTCACCCTTGATGGGACCACGTTCATCAATTGGTTCCCCAATGACGTTCATGATGCGGCCGAGGGTTCCCTTGCCAACGGGAATTCGAATCGGGGCGCCGGTATCAGCAACTTTCTGACCACGAACCAAACCTTCGGTACCATCCATGGCAATGGTGCGAACTGAGTTTTCTCCGAGGTGCGATGCAACCTCTAGGACCAGGCGACCACCGGCGAAGTCTTGAACTTCAAGGGCGTTGAGAATCGAAGGCAAGTCTTCGGTCTCGAATTGCACATCGACGACTGGTCCTATCACAGCCTTCACCACTCCGATCTGGGCTTTGGCCTCAGTGGCATAAGAGCGGGCTGTGCAATGGTAAACCGATGCTGGCTAAGGTGAACACAGAGGCGCACCCGAATTGTTTTGTGTAGCAGGGAGAATACCGCGCACAGCGGTAGTTTGAACGACCTTCCCAGGAGCCGATAGCCTAGAGCCGGCAACCACTGTGGAAAAAAAGAGGTTGTTGGCCTTCTTCACCTGCAACGCAGAGCGCTGCAGGCGAGAGAACGGCCTGGTGCGCGACAGCATGCTACCAGTTGGGAAATGGGTTGGAGGAGAGCAAAGGTGGTTGGAAGGAAGGGCAGCGGGGAAATACGGGCTTCAGAACGAAAGACGGAAACAGATGATGCTTATTCAGGGCAGGCCCATAGAACCCCCTCGTCGGCTCCGAGTTGTCCGTCTCCTAGAACTCCGAAGTCCATGGAGAGATTCAAGTAATATGTAGCAAGGTGCATACCGAAGTTCAGTTGATTGACATGCAGTCAAGTCATGGAAATACCTGCCTGTTTAGAGTTTAGTAATAACATTCATTCATGTATGCTTTCTTTAAATAATAAATATTAGGGATCATTAAAGAGTCTGCTTGCAATACCCGTAGACTTGTTATTCAAGGAAACGTATACCTTATCTGACGGGAGTGTTCTGGTTTTCAAACGCACTGCCAAAAACTGAGTCAAAAACTAAGATAAGGCTAATGACGTCTTAAACATTCAGCGCCGGACGGCTGCCAGTATCTTGTTGACGTCCTGCTACCGGCAAGCTGACTTTTCGCACGAAGTAGAACTGCTTCACTTTCACATTTCAATATTGACTGTCACATCTTTCTCGCGCGCAGTGGTCATTCGCCGCACTTGACTGGATAGTGATATTGGCTCTGTTAAGACGTACAGGGACCCACGCACTCGTAATCATGGCGCCAGAAAGCAGAGAATTTGCTCTTAGTCCGCAGAACGAGTTCCGATTCGAGTTAGATCCTGGTGAGACTCTTTCGCTGAAGGTGCGCTACAACATCCTTCATCTGCCCCCCCGCCCCCCTAAACACCTGCCCCCAGCTTCTTACTGGTCGTGCTGAACTATATGGTGCTGAGCTCCCACAAGAACGAACCTATACTTTCGCGTCCGAATATAAGGGCGCCGTGTTTACTTGGCATGGATGTACTTTGGAGATGAGTGTTTTTGTTAGGTCGTCACCTGCACCTGAGCCTGACGCCCTGTGTACGTTACAGGGCATGCCTCCACTGAATATGTAGCTGAAGAAACTCCGATGGTCTCCTATCTGAACTGTCATATTGCTTCAGAGCAAATGCGCGTGCGATCATCCATCGCTCGTCGACATGGCATCGGGAACCAAACCCAGGCCCCACGCGTTCTCATGCTTGGGGCAGAAAATAGTGGCAAAACAACACTTTGCAAGATCCTGTTGAATTATGCTCTCCGTGCTGGGCAGAGTTGGTCGCCGTTAATCATCAACCTCGATCCGTTGGATGTAAGTGGAGAGGCTGAATATTGGCTGAATTTTGATCATTACATTCCAGGGCGCTTGGACTGTGCCAGGAACTTTGTCTGCATCTCACTTCACCTCCCCGGTTGTTGTCACTTCAGCTGATAACCCTTTCGGCACGACCGCCACTTCAGCTCCTGGCTCCTTGTCGTTCGCGGGCCTTTTACCCCTGGTCTTCTGGTTCGGCCACATCGACCCGAAACATAACCTGGACTATATGCGACGACTCATTTCTGCGCTTGGGGCGAAAGTAGACCAGCATTATCAGGACTATCCTGAATTTTCCGCTTCTGGCATCTTCATAGATACTCCGGCCGCATTCGCGAATCCCAACCAATCTCCTGGTCAAAGCATCGAGAAGTACGCACTGATAGGGGCATGTGTCGAATTGTTTCGTGGTAGTTGTTTTTTTTCCTCTAGTTAACTTTGCACTGAATCTACTTCCTAGTTAATACAATTATCGTGATGGGGAACGAAAAATTGACTGTGGAAATGCAGAAGAGATTTGCGGATAGCAGGCATGGCGTTTCCGTCGTTAAAGTTCCCCGCTCCGGAGGGGTGCGCATTGCATTTGCTTGGAAAGGAGCTACACTCCCGCTGATGCCTCACTACAGGTTGTCGATATCGACGCTGCCTGTCGTCGTCGATCAGTTGCACGTCAGCTTCGAGGTTACTTCTACGGTGCTCGTCACGCACTTCGAGGAGAGAGAGAGGAGGATAGTGACTTCGACCCCGAAGCCACTCTCGCACCCACATCCTCAGTGGTCAGTTTTGACGGTCTCCACATATATCGCATCGGCGAAGGTACGACTGTGTCAGTCTGATCCCCTGGAGTTCATGATTGAGTCGGTCTGTGCATAGAGAGCCTGGCCCCGTCGTCAGCTCTTCCGATTGGAGCCCCACGTGCGATCTCGACCACCCAGCCCATTGTAGTGGACCCGTCTTCCCCGATGCACCAGTCTCGCCTACTAAACGGGGTGCTCGCCCTCCTTGGTCCTTCCGCATTGTCGGTTGTCCAGAACGACCTCAGTCAGCTTTTGGAGTGCAGTGTTGCAGGGTTTCTCGTTATGTGAGAATAACGTGCGTTTGATGAGCAGGCTCTAATCGTCATACAGAACCGCAATAGATCAAGACCAAAGGACAATGACGGTCCTTGCACCATCTGCCGCGAGTGTAGAAGGCCGCATAGCTATTTTAGGCTCTATAGAATGGGTTGAAGGGTGAGCTCTGTACTTGTATGCGTGTGAACGATCTCTATGCTTCACATTCATGTGCTTTCACTCGTATCCCAGAATGTATTATTTGATCAGAAAAGCTGCTCATAAACCTAAACACAAACGATGATTGTCTATTGTTTTAGAAAAACAGGAAGGGGCATGGAAATATGCAAGTAGGAAGAAGTACAGTATGAAAGGATATGAAAAATGAATGACAGGCATACCGGAACTGAATATAAACAGAGATAACAGTGATCAAGCATCATGGTGAAAATCTAGTGGTTGTGGTATTGAGAACTAATGACTAGAATGGTGCTTAAATTGCTGCAGGTTCTCAAAGAGATCAGATCTAAAAGAAAGGTATGAGGGGAGGGAGTGAGTCTATATACTGCTCCAGGATGGAAGCAAACAGGAAGCAAAAGCATGGCTTGGAATTGTCTAGTGATCCATCCACATGGCCTTGGCCAGTGTCCAGGATTGATCCATAAATCACATTATGAAGTCACTGTAGTCCAGTACTTCTGAGTATTTTGGGGGTGGTGCAAGCAGAGCTGGCTTGGCCAATTTCCCCTGAGCAGCAGCACAATGAATAGTATTGTAACATAGATCTCAAGTTTCACACCCAAGTGTCATATGTTTCTAATGATAAAATCTGACATTCAAGCTCTGTGCTTATTATTAGTCAGCTTACTATAGTCACTGTAGTCAGCAAAATAGAGAGTTTCTGACAGGATCAAATTTCTTCAGTATCATATGAAAGAGCTCTTAATCAAAGTTGTGTCAAGGATGATGCACCAGTGCAGGAATGGCTGGGGCATGCTGCTTCCCTCCAGTCAGGGGAATCAAAATTAGGAATAGGTGAAAAAAGGGATGAAAATATCCCCTGACAAGAGAACCTGCCATGATACCTCAACCTCAGGAATAGCTGCCAGCTGAGGTTACATGCAAATGGCTATTCAGCACAGTTGTCTGGGTAGTCTCCAGCAATTCTACATTGATATACAGTGATGAGCAAAAATAATGACCAGGGTCAGACACATGCTCCATCACTCTGCTCATACACCTTGTATTGCCTGTTTCTCAAGTGTTTGCTTGTCAACTGTTATTGAAATTTGACATGGTTATCTGATCTGCTGCCGATGATATCCCTCCTCCTCAAAAGAAGCACACACTGTATTCACAAAGCAACACCAGTTTATTCACTTTGGAATGCAGGCATGGCTTGGGCTTTACATCACACAAGCCTCAATCTTGCCAAGCAAGAAAGTAAGGGCATATGGCAGGCATTTTGTTGATTATGTTGACATCACACCAGTTGTGCACAATAACTGATCACCATCATGTAAAGACAGAGCCATCAAATGAACCTGCTGCTGTCATAATGCATCTACCAATATAATGAATGCCACTACTAGAAGATAGTTAGTCCACTCTCTGTGGCTCAAGCAATCCAAGGCTTTGACAGTGGTATTTTTGTCAATACAGACTGTAACCAGCAACTCAGCATACCACAATACACCAGACACTTATGAGGCCTGGTCTTGTGGGTTGAGCAGCCCCAGGGAAGCCTTTTCTTGATGAGAGAATTGCACAAGGGACAGTTGGAATGTGCATTGGAACAGGAGAACTGGACTGTGGAGGATTGAAACCAAGTGGGGGTTCTCAGATGAGTCTGTACAGCATCAGTATTTGGGGTTCCTTTGGGTGAAGGTGGATGGAGTGGGATGGCTGCAACCTTCAAAGGAAAGGTCAACTGGATGAAATATGCCAATGCAGTGGACCAGGGATATCTCATAACAACCAATTATATTTATCAACATAGCAATGACAAAAAGAGCAAGGCTCCTGGTGTCATGCAATGGCTCAGTGCACATAAAATCTACCTTATGGACTCACCACTATGGCAGTACCTCAAGATCAAGCTTTGGAAATGTGTCTCAGCACCAACAATAGTTGAAGAAGTGTGGGGCGAGGCACCATTAGAGAAGTGGAATGAAATTACAAGGGATTACATCAAAAAGTTGTCTCATCCCATGCCCTGGTGCATAGCTGCATATATCCAAAATGGATATGATACCAAATAGTATCTATGAATTGCTCAGAGACATTTATTTGTGCAATGTTATTAACATGTACATACAAAATAATATGTCTAATGATGAATGGACATTTGAGGTCTAGCAGGTGACTGAACTCTGTTGCTGGGCCAAAACAGGGGCTGTACAGGTCACATCCTGAGGAGAATGCATCATTATCCCAGTATATCATATCAGCCATTTCATGCCTATGCACACAAAATCTAGGAAGCTTCTGCATGCTGGTAAAACCTTCACAGGAAGAGGGTTGTCACAGACCTTTCTAGCTTCTCAGAGTTGTTTCCATTCTGCATGCATGTGTTTCTGTCCAACAGGATGTTTTCCAATAGGTGGAGTTACTGGTTAGAAGCAGCCCTAACTAGTGACTAGCTGATAGCCAAGGACCAGACCCAGTTGGATTATTGGGGAGTTCCAAGGGGGTCCCAAAATAGGTCACTGGAAGGTAGCAAGAAAGCAGGGCTTATGTTCTGTTATATTGACTAAGGTTTTCTCAGAGCTCTGAGGTACAATCCCTGCTTATATATAGCTGCTTCCCAGAACCCAGGAGTCCAGGTAAGTTCTGGGGGCTCCTCCTATGAGTCTCACCAGGGGGGGTGGGGGGCAATGACTGCATCGAGATATTGAAACTTCTGCACCTTGACAATGACCTGAATTGCTTTTCTCAAGACCCTTCTACCAACCAGACACATCATTTGCACTGTCTCCAGTGTAAATCATTTGCAATTTTGGTAGGCATGATTGAGTTACACTGCTGCAGAATCATTATGTCTATTCTTGGTGTTCATACTCACCCACCACCTTGTGGACAGGGTGCAAGTCTATTGGTTCCAGGGTGAACAGGGATTCTAATCATGTACAGCAGGCCAACACCTGCAATTTATTATTAATCCCTTCTTATTATGATTCTTATTCTTATTCTTATTTTTATTTTTATTCTTATTCTTATTTTATTAAGTTGTATCATCTAATAAAAAATGCAGTAATTCCGATTCTTTCATTAGAAATATATGACACTTGTGAAACTTAATATATGGTACTGTTGTGCCATTTGGGGAATTGGCCATATGAGCTCTGCTCACATAATGAAATCTACTCTTCCATTAACATAGAATTTGCATATTTGAAGTAAATCACAATGCAAGAAATCATTATCTTTTAACATGTTGAGGCTGTGTTGAGGCTGTGCATCAGTCAGAGCCATCAATTCTCTGTTTGACCTAATGGGAGGGCTGCAAAAAGTCCTGACAAGGGGAGCCATGGCATAGATCTTGATGTGACTGTAAGGCCAGATCAGGTAAGATCTTTCACATGATAAAGAAGTAATCTGATTCTGTCAGAAACACTCTACTCTGCTGACTACAGTGACTATAGTAAGATGACTACTAGCAAGTACAGAGCTTGAATGTCAGATTTTATCATTAGAAACATATGACACTTGGGTGTGAAACTTGAGATCTACATCACAGTTCTATTGTGCTGCTTGGGGGGAATCAGCCACATGAGCTCTGCTCACACCACCCCTGAAGGTAATTAATATTGCCTATCCCTGGACCATAGATCGGAAATACACCGGCTCGACAGGTTCTCTCCCCGGTATATTTCCGATCTTCTGCCGCATATACAAGATATAAACTGCCAAAGGCCCTGAGCAAGTCATTGTTTCATCATGGCGGCGAACTTCTTGCGCTCCGGGAAGAAGGCAAGTTCCCTGTTTCTGCTGAGCACGTCAACCTGATGACGTCCTCCAAAGATTCTTGCAATTGGCAGGAACTACCTGTTGAGTAGTCGCACCTTTCATTCTCAATGGAATAACTAAAGTGGTTGGGTTTGGGGTAGTGAACATGTGAAAGAGCTTTCGAACCAAGTACCCAAGGAGCCTTTCTTCTTTCTTAAGCCAACCACTAGTTACGTACTAAGCGGCGGTAATGTCGAGATTCCAAAGGGTACAATTGTCCACCACGAAGGTATGAGTCCGGTACTTGTGTCAACCATCAGTTGAACGTTTTCTTCCAGTCGAACTTGGTGTGGTCATTGGCGAGGGAGGTCGCAACATATCTAGTCAGCATGCCATGTCGCACGTTGCTGGTTACGGTATGTCCTCGGACTGCGGCTACTTAGATATGAGAATTTGTGCTTACAGAGGGTCAGCGCTGGCGATTGACATGACGGCTCGAAACATGCAGGATCAGGTTAAGAAGAAGGGACTGCCGTGGTCAGCTGCCAAAGGCTTCGACACATTCACACCGATCAGGTTGGTCCTGTCAATTTGAGTCTATGTGATTGGCTCTGACTATATGGGGTTAGCGATTTTATCCCAGCTGAACAAGTGTCAGATGCGCACAATCTGCGCCTCTGGCTCAAGGCAAGTTGCCCTATGTACCGGAAACAGTATTGTGCCTGAGAGCGGATTCAGCTCAATGGTGAAACAAAACAAGACGGGACGACGGCCGATATGATGTTTCGTATCCCCCGGCTGATTGAGCATGTCTCCTCGATAATGACATTGGAGGTACGCCTGTCGAGACAACTTGGTCTTCCTTCATTGCTAATGATCTATAGGAGGGAGATGTCTTGTTGACTGGTTCGTGGACCACATCTTCTTTTCTAGTCCTTTTTGACCTCCTGAGAAGGCACGCCATCTGGAGTCGGTCCCGTGCTTCCTGGAGACGCTATCACCGCTGGTTTGGAACTTGCTGATGGGTCTAAGACCTTGGCTGAGCTCAGTTTGACCGCGATCCACCGGGATGGAGGTTATACGTTCGTGCCATAAAGACCACGAACCTTACATTAAAGGTCAATTATGTTTATGGTTTGCGCGGGTTGCCTAAGAAGAAATACAAGAGGTGGACTATTGACCATTCATTATGTCTCCCATTCCCTCTTCTGCTTCATTGTCCGGCGGCCATTGTTCAAAGATTGCCGTGGAGCCCTTGGCTTCAATATCTGCATGGAACGAGCTATTCAAGTCAGCTATTGTCAACACACGCTCTGATATGGACGGGGCAGGCGTGAAGGCCAATGTATCTTCCTCTTCTTCATCGAAAGAGAGAATCGCGTCCCCTTGGGTGGTACTGGCGAATGAGCCCCACTCCTGAAGGATTATCACCTGTCAGAAAACATCATGGCTGAAGCGTCGGCACGCACATCATCATCTTCCTCGTCCGGAGAGGCCACGAGCACAGAGTCGCGCTCGTCCTGCTGCATTCGAAACTTAGCACCTCTGTGAAATGCGGGGATGATGCGTTCAACTGACATCAAAAGCAGTCACCTGTCTGGAGCTTGAAAGCGGAGGTGTTTTCAGAGAGTTTGAGCTAGTTGGGGGGGCCAGCGAAGTCACATTGGACGAAGTTGTGGCGCCTGTGCCTCCTACTTCATCGACCTGGGCCGAGAAAAGTGCGGTCCGCCGATTTGCGGCAGCCGGACGTATTCCTCCCAATATTTTCTTCTCTTGTTCCTTGGCTAAGCGATGTCGAGCAACAAAGACGTCCCACTCTGGTTGGGGAACGACGGTGTCGAGACACACTTTCATGGACTTCGAAAATTCGTCATAAGCTTGAATAACGTCGTCGGCCAAGAGCATGAGATGTCCACTGAAGCCCCCTCTGACATTGTTTTCGCTTCTAGGCTTGGATTCAATATGTAACAGGAAAATCTTGGCGGTTCAGTACGCACTGAGATTGTTCACCCTGTGGCTGATATTGGAGAATCCGTTCAATCAAACGAGCGTCTTTCAGGAGATGGATGGTCAACAGCCGATTGTAACCTTCCTCTACACGACCTGTTAGAACCTGATGGACGACATCGTACACTACCAAGTGAAGAAAATTATTCCAGGGATAATCGAAGAATAAGCTCTGTGCATTCCCGTTCAATCATTCATTGCGGATGGGAGCCGGACAATAGACTGACAAGGAGAGTCTCGAGGATTCCAAGCTCCAAATATTGCTGCTTAAGACGATCTCCGGAGCATGCGCGTTCCCTCGCCAGATCAGTTTCTTCCGTGTCGTGCTCTAGCGGTGCGCCTGAATCGTCTGGGTCCTGGAAGGGGTCAACCCCACGAGGACTTGAATGCTGAATCGAAGTCACAGGGGGGTCCGTGATAGCTGCCTCTGCTAGATCGCTATCGACAGGGGCATTTTCAAGTGCTTCGTCAAGCATGTCCTCGTCTACTGAGATAGACGACGTATCCATGGAGGATGTAGACACTGGCAATTCTCTGGCTGCATGTAACTCGCTTTCTTTTTCATCTCGGTCGCTGTGGGAGGCGTCCGAAGGACCGGAAGCTGACACTCTTGCAAGCTCTCCCAAGCCTGCAAGACCCCCCAGAAGCCTCCCTTCGCTGTCGTAGCTCGGCCCGTCGCCCGGAAGCCGATTTAACAAGGCCATGTTAGAAGTGTGGTAGAGTTCCGCATAGAGCTCACAGATCCGCAGGCGCTCAAACGTCAATGGCACAACCAGGCCCATCGTTGTTTCCAGAGGTGCGGTCTGACACGACTCAGAACCAAAGCTGTGAATGATATGGGGCCTAGAGCAACTCACCGATGTACGGGGTTGGCGTAGCAGGGCCTGAAACTCGTCCAAGCGATCGCAAACTGCATTTAATAGATGACCAAGATGAACAATACCCACTTCCTCGGCGAGAGAAGCTAGAGCAGTCTCCAGACTTTCACGGTCTTCCGACCCTACGTGGGAGGCCATAGTATTGGGGGTAGTTAGAGCTTGATGTTGCTGAACGGCTATTAAGCGATTCCGCAGCGTGTGGAAAAGAACGGGCTCGTAGTAATCTGAGTGATTCTTCCGGATCAACTCTATGGCAACACTGGTGCCGTGAACCAAGGCGGAAGCAGCACGCTCGGGAGGTGGTGCAAGAGGTGCGTTTTCTTCCCTGCTGCTCCTTGAGAAGGACTCTGCTGGTTCATCAGACTGTTTCCAAAGGCGCGATGTTTCTCCGTTTGCGTGATCTTCCGTGTCGCCGAGCATGAAGCCAACTAGTTTGATGACGGTGCGTTCCGCGGCAAGCTCGCGAACTAGTCTGTTTGAAACCGAAACGTCTTGCGCAGCATCGTCCATCCCTCCTGTCATACTGACGTTTCCTGGGGCTGGACACGAAATAGATATGATGTCCTTGAGCAACTCGGAAACCGCAACGTGAATCTCAGGACGTTCATAGGGCGAGAGGAGGTTCATGAGAAGGGGAACGAAGCCTTCGGTTGACAACCACTTATAGGAGGTCAATAGCTCTCCGCTTTCATTCAAGCAGAAATACGCACGTCGACAGCTCCAGCCCCTTCAATTTGACCATCGGACTTCACAATTCGAAACAATAAATCAACCACTGCAGGGATCTCCACCTGGGCGAGTAGCTTTGTTACAACATCGGGCACGCTCTTTATGAACTGGAGCATCTAGTAGGTTAGGATGGGCAAAATGTCTCGCATTCAGGATGGGAAGGCATCCTAACCTCAGCAGGTTTCTTCGCCAAAAAGACAGAGTTGATTTTAGTGAATCGTGCAGGCATGACGGGGTTGCTGAGCAAGTCGTCTGTCGTCTTGGAAAGAACTGTGTCCCAGAACGGAGTCAACAATTCGTCGCTGTGTTCAAGGCACGTTTCAACAATTGACCAGATGTCGCTGCATAGGACCTCGGCCGCAAGGTATGGATATCTAAAATATGCAAAACTTAGTGAAATCAGCCAGTGGAATCGCAAGATGACCTTACTTGTAGCTTGACCTCGGCTCTACATCAATATCGCCTGTCACATAACCAAACAATGTTCGAAGGACATCAGGGCGCTGCAGGTACTGCACGAGACGAGCATTCTGTGACTTGCACTCTTGCAAGAGATCCTCGTCTTCGAGGATACTTTCTACTGGGACATCTGGCTTCTCCAGCAAAGTATCAATGGAAGAAGTGCTATGAAAGCCAAACCTATGCGCATTATTAAGGGGAGTCAGCATCTGGGACTGATGCGTGTTCGGATTAACTAACCTCCAATACATAATGATGAAATAGTGCACACTGGCCCACAGGCCAGCCCCATGAGCCAACAGGGGGCACGACTCGAAATGAGATTGCAGACCCTATGAGCACGTGACTCACAACCTAATTCCACGTGATATTCAACAGGCCCTGAAAAAGTGCATGTGTATGTACAACATTAATTCAGGTGCATTATTTCCATATATACAAGTTATTACTGTAGCATTTTATGACGACCGACAGTCTGCAGCTGGTCTGGGGGGTTCGTAAGATAATGTCATTTTGCTTTTGCTTAATCATGACTTATGACCGCGTCGCACGACGCGTGCAACGGAGGCTTTTTATTGGCCAAGGCTTTGCAGCGTTTACACAAATGTTTGCCAGTGACTGCCAGTGACCCGCAAGTGTATCTACATGGCGAACAAATGGGAGGAGTATGTGGAACGGTAAGACTGCCACTATTGCACCACAGCATGATTGACCTCCTCCCTAGTATCGGGTATTCTGATCGTTATTCCGATGACAAGTTCGAATACCGGTATGATCTGTGATTGTGACTGATTGCACTGGATAACATCACCTGGAAGACATGTCATACTTCCAAAGCCATTACTCAAGATGATTCCGAAAGAGTTCTTTGCTGCCGATGGTTCAGGTACACTGCGTCTTCTGACTGAGGCTGAATGGAGAGGCATTGGGATAACGCAAAGCCTGGGTTGGGAGCACTATGAGGTTCATGGTATGTGTCGGGAGCTTACTGTTGCGAAAGATTGCTGCATGATGGTTCACAGCGCCGGAGCCACACGTTTTGTTATTCCGTCGACCAAAGAATTACCAACCTCCTCAGCAAACAGTCTCAACAAGCGCCGCAACACTCGCAAGCGGGGTGGCCGCTGGAAGAGTGAGAGCCGGTGGAAGGAAATGAAGCCAATGAATGTGTTGAGGCCTGCCTCGCCAACCCTTTTCGTCATGCACTGTTCTATTCTACCACATTTCTGGCCGTACTTGTAGCACCACGTTCAATGCTCTCACAGAATTGCATGTCTTCGTTCACACCCTCGAATACCGGGAGAAGCACGGTTTCCCGATGGACACTCGCTCACCTAGAGCGCATCCTTTGCCCTAGGGAACAACCAATAACCTGGCGTATGGCACTCACTATCTCCCATCTTTGTTCATTGGCAACTCATTTAATATTGAATGGAGTCGGTCTTTCCATTGGACGAGCTATCGCACGAGCAAAAGCGTAATGATACGGAAACTGGAATGCGAGATGTGCTCGACAGATAGACAAAGTCTGTAGAATACCGTGGCTGCTGACACGAACACATGGCGACCAATCCTCGTCAAAGTGATTGATTTGAGGCCTGATCAATGTCAGGCACAAGATTAAACAAAGTACTTCTATGTCGAGACCGTGCCCGAACCTTTGTGGTGGGCCGGTTCCAGCTAATGGAATGGTGAGCTGACAAAAATCAAAGGCACGCATGCTGCGCACATCATCTTGTGACCGTGAAATTGCCCACTAGTTTACCTCCTCCGCATCAACCGAGCTTATTAACACCGCGTGCCCATATCGTACCTACAGGCAGCAGTCATACACTTGTCATAACTAGCCCGGGAGCACCAGCGGATCTTTCGGTTCCCCACGCGCCGTCTCCAGCTCTTTATTGCCGTTCTGTTTCTCGTATCCAACACAAAACTCATCAGTGTCACTTGTCTGCAGGGGTCATTATCAAATCGGCTTCCTTTCCAGCACACAGAGTCCCGTCGATTGGATTACGCGATTTTGGACGGACGAAATGGACGGCCGCGGCGGTAGAGCAAAGAAGAAGGCGAGCATCAGGCTGCACCAATGTTGCTCAACTTGCTAATTATCCACCACAGGTGCTACTCATGGGAAAATCTGGTCTGCATGGACTACTACAAATAGTGCGGGAACCGTCAGCTTACTTTGTGGCAGGTAGTGGAAAGACCTCAATGCGTTCTGTAATCTTGTAAGAGTCTTCAGGTGAAGCTTGTGAACTTCCGAATGCTCACTGCAATTGCAGCTCAAATCACCTGGCTGAGTCAACCAAGAAGCTAGGCGCGACGATCGAAGTAGAGCAGTCTCAGCATCGATTCCTAAGCGATCTGATGTTAAATCTTTGGGATTGCGGTGGTCAAGAAGCTTTCATGGAGAATTACCTACGGCACGATCAGAACCAGATCTTCTCCAATGTGCAGCTTCTTATTTACGTTTTCGACATTTCGGCCAAAGAGTATGAGAAGGAACGGGATTTTGGATACTACACCGACTGTCTGAATGCAATCAAAGAATACAGTCCTGATGCATCCATATTCGTCCTAATCCATAAAATGGATTTGGTGCCCTCTGACAAAAGGAACGTGTTTCTACGGAAAAAAAAGGAGCTATTAGACCACAGTGAGGATGTGCCCATCCGAGTCTTTGGCACATCTATATGGGATGAGAGTCTTTATCGTGTGAGCCCATTCCTCGTAATCTATTGCAGGGCGCAACTCATGTATGTCAGGCTTGGTCTCGTATCGTGCACACTCTGGTTCCAAACGCTCAAGATCTCACCAATCATCTCGATGAATTCGTGGAAGCATGCTCTGCCATCGAAGCCGTCATATTTGAGAAGAAGACTATGCTTCTCATTGCTTGGAGCACCGAAGCCGGTGATTTCTCTAAAGATGACTTGGATGACGAAGATGACCGGGAGATTTTTGAACGACAAACGCCTCCTGATCAGAGTTGTGACCAGAGCAACAAAGAGAGATGCCACCCAAGTGTCACTCCTGTCCTTCCTCCAGACCGTTTTGAGAAAATCAGTGAGATTATAAAACGATGGAAAAACACCCTCCTGTACGTGTACAGAAGACCATCCTGGCGGGAGGCTGACATCATACGCTTTGGCGAGCAGGAATAGCAAGATGAATTTCAGCTTTCAAAATTGGGTACAAGAATGGAGTAATTTCACTGCCGTTCTGGAACCCCTCACCGTGAATACATTCATTTTGGTCATCGCCGCTGATCCTGATATTTGTGAGTTCGCCATAATTGATTTACCTGCTATTTGCCCACACTTGCTGGACAGTGCCAGGTGCGTTGAGATTGAATATCGAGATGGCAAAGGAGCGCTTTATTGCGCTGCAGGCCGGACGAAGCAGGTAGTGTTTCACAGGCTTTTCACATACCTAGTCGTTTTGTGATATCCTACATGCTCTGTATTATTTCCAACGGCGATACCTCCTCACGTGATGATGCATTCAAGCGGGTTCCAACCAGTCGGCTCAGGAACGAAATAGGAGTCGGGACTCGCCATCGGGTCCAGGCAATAAGTTGGACTGCGGACATGAGCTCCGCAACGCGACCTTCACCTCATGCTATGCGAGCGTACCGTCCCCAACCCAGATAGGGAATTCGTAGTCCCAGACTTCTTGCCGAGTGGATCGCCCAAATTCGTGCGTACCCCCGACAACTCGTTGAGACAGTCAGCAGGGATGCCTCATGAACCACCTCAACAGCTGAATTGCACTATACTATCCACGCAAAAGTCCCGGTTGGTGAGTAGCACTAACCAATTACATCAACCTAGAGCAGAGACCTGTTGCTTTCTGCAGCGTACCTCAAGCTATTCGTTGCAGGCGCTGGTACTAAGACCAAGTTTCGGGCCAGGCACAAGAGTTATAATAATGACTCCCGGAGACTGAAAAGCGCGGCACTCGGCGTTGGGGATGCCGACGATCGGCAGTGGACGGAGGCATGTGCGGGTCTGGCAAGCAATACACGTGTACCGTGTGCATTGAACCTTGATGTCAAGGCACGGGACGAAGAGATCCAGGAAGGAAAGATTGGTATAAGGCACGGCATTTGCGGCAGTTGCCTTACATGAACGGCAGCTGATGACGACGGTTTTTGCTTGGACAACTCCTTTTCGATGATGGGTGATGATGGAAGGGACGGATTTGATATACCCCCACGATATCTTGGTGCTGATAAATTGGAGTGCCCTGTTTGTGTTTCTTCCCCCGTTAGATGCCTTACGGAGATCGACAAGGATAGGCGGAACACGAAAACGGCGGAGGCGGATCCGGTTGGTCGATGGGTATCGGGTGGCGGCGTGGGAGTAAGGGGCCGATGAGGAGGGGCTGCTACGTGATGGTACCAATTTATTACTTAGCCTTCACCACATGTTCACTGCTGATGTAATTAGCGGGGGAACTAAAATGATCGTAATAATAATAAGGGAAATTGCGGCGCGCCATCTCTCACGGTGTGTGCCTTGTGACTCCACAGGCTCGGCCTCCCTTTCCCACCGCTCTGTTTTTTTTTCAAACTCCCCAGGGCAACAACATGCTCCCGCTGCTCCGGACTGCCCCTCGCCCCGCCCCCTTCCCCGAGTGGGCCGCCCCCTTCCAAGCCTTTGCCGGAGCAATTTCCACTTCCACTTCCGGCCATGATTACACATTATAAATATCTCATCAGTTCGGCCATTGTGTCCCTGGGTTTCCCTCCCCCGCGACTTCTCTCTTCCCCAACGACAGATATATCCCATCCATTGGTCATATCTCTGTCTCGCATCCTACCATCCGGCTCCCTTCATACACATCGCGTCCACCAACTGCTTCTCTCTTTCCATCAACCTCTCCATCATCTTCGCGCACACCTCGGTACTGACCCCCCCCCCTTCAAACGCACTCTCGCCCATTTTTTCGAATAAAACAACAACCATGAAGTCTTTCGCTGTTTCCACCTTTGCAGTCCTGGCCCTCGCTCTGACCACCTTTGCCGCACCCATTGCAGCACCCCCTTCATCCGACAGTTTCTTCGGCGGCGGCTGGCTTGGTAGTGGAAAGCGTGACACCGTCGAGCGTGCACCACCAAACCCAGACTGCAGCTTCTTCGGTCCTTGTTGGACTGGTGGTGGGAAGCGTGAGGCCGCCCCGGAGCCCATTCCCGAGCCAGAGCCAGAGCCCATTCCCGAGCCAGAAGCCGCACCACCCAAGCCTGACTGCGTACGTCCTGTTCGATCTCTACACAACATTTTCAGAATACTAACCGTCCGCTCAGAGCTTCTTTGGCCCGTGCTGGACTGGTGGTGGGAAGGTCTGAGGCATTCAATTCTGTTCTACGCTGTGACAATGGCAACAATGGCAACGGAAGGAGGGGCGGAGAAAACGGTTGGAGGTTGTTCAGGTTTTTTGACATTGTTTCGATCTTTCGACGCGACTCCTATCCCTCTTAATTCCTCTCTCATCATGTCGTGTTTTCTTGCCTTCGTTCTTGTGTTTTCGCCCGAGTCTGGTCAACGCCTACTGTCTTTTCTTGCTATTATGGTACTGTCCTCTATTCTATGCTACAATTCACAGTTCCTGCGAATGATTTTAAAATTCATTGAACTGGGAATAAAACACCTTACATAGCAGAATCGACGCCAACCCTCACAGCACCCCCTGGCGCATTCAGGGAACGCCCACCACTTTCGATCTCGGTTCGATGAACCAGAGTAACCCGAAATTGCCCGTCGGTTACCTGTGAAAGGTTGGAGTTCTCCGCGCTTCGGTGGCAATCGCGTAGAAGAAACACACACCACAATTCACGAGAAAGGAGGCGGATCGAGGCCGAATTGGGATCTTGACCGTCCTGAAACCTTTGATGACAAAACTGATGGCAGAGATTTTCCCTGAGCCCCGTACACATCATTACGTTCATATTAGACAATTCAAGAAGTCGATGTCAACCAGCCTTCCCCAAGGCCAAGCGCAGTGTACTTCCGAGCCCCGGCTCCGGCATATGAGGCTGAACTCAAGGCGGCGCGGGTTCGTCCCCTTCAACTGATCAGCCCCACCACTACAGTATCTTGCCCGTTTCTATCAGCCATTCCTTTACTTCTCTTCCTCTCACACCAACAATCAGCCTCTTGTAGCTTCGGCCAGCACTCTCTCGCTAACGTTCCTTCCGTCTTATCATGGCTGTTCCGCACGGTAAACCCAATTCATTATACCGCTTAAGCAGCTTCTCCGTACTCATTGACTACTCTTTTTTGGTAACTTTTCCTTAGCCGACGTTGGCGAAAGCACTCCACTCCTGCCGAATGGGTCCGTGGGGACATCAGCACATCGATCGTTTTCGGATGTGCTCAAGGGTCGCGGCGAACCGTCCTGGTCGACTTCGCTGCGGTTCTACTTGTTCAGCTCTTGGAGTAATGCTGTCCTCATTTTCGTGCCTCTCAGCGCGGCGGCCCATTATGCTCAATGGGATGCTGGTGCCAGATTCGCTCTGAGTTTTATGGCTATCGTACCCCTTGCAAAGGTGTGCTTGCAATACCATTGACCCTCGCATTACATCTGAACAGACAACCAGCTTCTCGGCGAGGCTACGAATCAACTTTCCATCAAGTTAGGCCAGACACTGGGAGGTCTTTTGAACGCCTCTTTCGGAAATGCGGTTGAGATCATTGTTGCTATTGACGCACTCTTGCATGGTTTGTACACGACATGCTATTCAAATTATATTCATATTTCTATTCAGGACAGCTAAGGATTGTCCAGACCTCGGTATGCCACGAAAATATCAGAATAGGGGGCACTCAACTAAGCCGTGTGATAGCTCCTGGGATCTATTTTGTCGAATCTGTTGCTTGTACTCGGCATGTCATTCTTTGCGCGTGAGTGAACGCGTTTTGTTTAACCCGAATGCGACCCATAACGATTGCGCAGAGGGCGTAGCGAACGGGCACGGTGCTGAGGGCACCTTCGGAGCGACTGCCGCTCAAACGTGGGTCCTTCATTCAACATATATTATACTAAAATTTCGTTGTATGTAGGTCAACGTCGGTAAGCCTACATTTCTCAGGAAACACAGGGCGCTTAGTCGTGGTTCATAGTTGATGACGCTTTCATGCCTCAGTACGAACGAAGTAATTGGAAGTCATCACTAGCTGATGGTTTGGATACAGCCCTGGTTATCCCGGCTGCTTACCATGCTGCCAAGTTCACCGGCGATGATCCTCTTGACCCTGTGCGAACGGTCTGGCAACGAGACAGTCTTTCTGGCACCTACGGTCGACCGCTTGACGGTTTGCTTGTCATCTCTCGAGGCACTGCCATCCTTTTGTTGTTGACCTATTTCGCCTACCTCTTCTTCCAATTCTGGACCCACAAGGAATTGTTTGATGAAGTCAAACAGCAGGAAGGTGAGGATGAGCGCGCGAGCATGAGCATGATTTCAGCCGGAGCGTGGTATGTCTCGAACGAATATATCCGGTAGCAAGACTGACAAGGTCTCCAGTCTCGTCGCGGTTACTGTAATCACTTCATTCTGTGCAGACTTTTGTGAGCACTGTTTTGAAATGTCGCTTCGAAAGCTGATCGATATGCATCAGTGGTCGCCTCGATTGAAGAAACTGCTGAGAACTATCACATACCCAAGCCTTTCATCGGAGTGGTACTACTGCCTTTGGTTTCCAACGCTGCTGAGCACGTCACCAGTGTTTGGATGGCCACAAAGGTGAACTTAAATGTACACATTCAATGATTACTGCTCATACCATGTAGTCTAAAATGGAGCTCGTTATTGCCATTAGCATCGGAAGTTCCATCGTGCGTTGCTACGATATCCATGAAGTGTTTTGATATGAAAACTTGATTACAGCAAATTGCTACTTTTGTTATTCCACTTCTTGTCATCATAGGCTGGGCGTTAGTGTGAAAATTGTCATGAGGTTCCAAAACTGATGACTTTCCAGGGTGGGGCAACCTTTGTCCTTATTTTTTGCTGACTTTGAGACGATTATTCTTTTTGTTTCTGTCCTGCTTGTGAATCTTCTCATCCAGTGAGCACATTTGGACCGAAGTTATTTGTGACACTGATCTTCTTGTGAGGGACGGGAAGAGCAATTATATGGAAGGCCTCATGTATGTCGCTGGTTGAGTACCCTGCCTGCTTCAGTACTCTAACCCGATGCACAGGTTGATAATTCTTTATGCAGTCACCGCGCTAGCCTGTAAGCTTCTTCACACGTCTATCATGAGTCATCGGTTGACGTGGGGCTCGCTTGTCAGTCTGGGTTTCCTGATTTCTCGCCAAAAATGCATCACTCTTATCGTCTGCACCTGTGCCTAGTACGTTACCTAGTAGCAATGGTCGCAAACACCCTATTCCAGAAGTCTCTTGTTGAGACGCGCACGGGTGTGAGGAACCCTGAATGAAATTCCTTTCCGCACGCCCACCAGGAGAAGAACGGCTTGGAAAATATATCTGACTACCAAATACATACACAATCGCCCAGATGCAGTTCATCGAACGACAGCGTCGTTTGACGCAATCTCAAGGGTATCTAACTATGCGTTCCCGACCGCAAACAAAACGTGGAAATATTGTCGGCCGCGAAATGAGCGCTATGGTTGCATCGGTTGCGGCACCGAAGAATGAGAAAATGGGACGTGCCCGGAATATAAAGACTATGTTGCCCCGAAGGAGTGCATGCACTGTTCCTCTCCCATGAAAAGCCTAGGCATTCCTTGACTCGAGCATTTTGTACTTTTCATTCCGGTCCTGTTTTGACAGCACTAGTTGCGCTACGGCCGAGAGAGTGGGTGAGTCAGGGTGGTTTAGCCGGACGCCACGGTCAAGAACCCTGACCAGCTCCTGGAATCCCCGTTTTGTGCCCCATCCTCTTACACTCCTTCGCTCCTCCCCTCATTCATAGGAACGGACACCGTGATCACTGCTATTTATCAACGAGGGCGCAGTACCACTTTACCCAACTCGATTCGATCAGCCATGGCCCTTACAAAAGCATTTAAATCGGCTGGGATCCCCCTCCGGACCGTCGCAAAAACTTCGCCGACGGCGTGGTCCATCCATTGTCGTCAAAGGTCGTCGACGACATCCCCGCCAACCATTTCACACGGTTGCACCCTCGATGCCAAACTCAGAGTCAGAGAACATGTGCGCTCCATGAGCAGAAGTGCTGCTGGCCGAGCTCACGCGTCTCCCAAGACGTGCGTCATGGTTTATAACCACCTCTCCGATGTATTCGACTGGAATCTGACTATTAACTGCGTTAGACATCCTAACTCTGCGCCAGGATTCCAGCAGCCGCACTCACCACAAGCGCCTGAGCCTCTCCTCACATCGCATCGTGCTGGACTGGATGAATCTTTCATCGGTTTGTCGGGTGGTGAAATATTCCATGAGATGATGCTCCGTCATAGCGTCAAGCAGGTATTTGGTTACCCCGGTGGAGCCATCCTCCCGGTTTTCGATGCTATCTATAATTCTCCGCACTTCCACTTCGTTCTTCCACGCCATGAGCAGGGTGCCGGTCACATGGCTGAAGGGTACGCAAGGGTAAGCGGCAAGCCTGGTGTCGTTCTCGTCACTAGCGGTCCGGGAGCGACAAATGTCGTCACACCGATGCAAGATGCTCTCTCGGATGGTGTTCCTCTTGTTGTCTTCTGTGGTCAGGTGGCCACATCTGCCATCGGCAGCGACGCCTTCCAAGAAGCCGACATTGTTGGAATCTCGCGCTCTTGCACCAAATGGAACGTCATGGTCAAGGACATCGCGGAGCTTCCACGTAGGATTAACGAGGCTTTCAAGATTGCCACCTCTGGTCGGCCTGGGCCCGTCCTGGTAGATCTTCCAAAGGATGTCACTGCGGGTATTCTGCGCACTCCCCTTCCCTACAAGGCCACCACTCCAGGTCTCTCCCTTGGCCTTCCGGAGAATCCCTTCGCCCCGCCCGCTGACCTAGCCCTGATCGAGCAGGCCGCTGACCTGATTAATCAGGCGAAACGCCCGCTCATTTATGCTGGACATGGATTGCTTGGTTCTAAGGAGGGGCCGGAACTACTAGCCAAGCTGTCCAAGAATGGCAATATCCCTGTGACAACCACGTTACAGGGTCTCGGCACTTTCGATGAACTCGATGAACGTAGCCTGCACATGCTAGGTATGCACGGCAGTGCGTACGCAAACCTCGCCATGCAGGAAGCCGATGTGATTATTGCCCTCGGAGCCCGATTTGATGATCGTGTTACTGGAACACTCAGTAGTACGTGAATTACCTACCCTCCCATGGTCATCCCTTTGACACGCCACAGCCTTCGCGCCTGCAGCTCGTGCGGCCGCCTCCCAAGGCAAGGGTGGTGTCATTCACTTCGAAATCATGCCCAAGAACGTGAATAAGGTTGTGCAGTCGACAATTGCCGTGCTTGGTGATGTGACCGCCAATTTGGCTCACCTCGTCCCTCTCATGTCGCCGTCTCCTCGCGACGCATGGTTCTCTGACATTCGCTCTTGGAAAGCCAAGTATCCATTCACGTATGTGAAGAGTGATTCTTCCAGAGGCGAACCGATGAAACCGCAGGAGGTCATCGAAGAGCTCGACAGGCAATGTGCTGAAAAGAAAGATGAGGTCATCATCAGTACCGGCGTTGGTCAGCACCAGATGTGGGCTGCTCAGTTCTACCGCTGGCGGCATCCTCGGACCATGATCACCTCGGGCGGACTGGGTGTAAGTAGTTTCCTGGTTAAAGGAATGTGTAGCTTACTAGGCCTAACAGACTATGGGCTTCGGCTTACCTGCTGCTATAGGTTGCAAAGTTGCTGCTCCGGAGAAAGTCGTCGTCGACATTGACGGAGATGCCTCTTTCAGCATGACTGCGATGGAATTGGCCACTGCTGCGCAATACAACATCGGTGTTAAGGTCCTTGTGCTTAATAACGAGTTCCAGGGTATGGTCTTGCAATGGCAGGATCTGTTCTACGATGCACGCTATTCTCACACACGTATGCACAACCCGGATTTTGTGAAGCTTGCGCAAGCCATGGGCGTTCACGCTATCCGCTGCACGAGCATGGAAGACTTACCTGCGAAAATGAAAGAGTTCATGGCATACGACAATAGCAAACCTGTGCTGCTTGAATGTGTTGTCGAGAGAAATGAGCATGTCTTCCCGATGGTGAGCAAACGTATCTAAGCGGGAAAAAGTGGGCGAACTAATGGTTCCTATCAGGTCCCTGCTGGGAAGGCGCTCCACGAACAGCTCCTCCATCCAAAACTCCGCGCCGCAGCGTCGGCCGCCCAATCCAAAAAATGATAGGCTCCATAGTGGCTGTATTCGTTTCTCTTGGTTCATGCGAGGGGAACAAAAGAAAGGGGGTCCCGTGTCGCCACGACATTTGTACAATAATCAGCGTTGAGTTTTGTTGAATTGCATCAATGCGACCTCGTTACATGTATCTCAAAATTTGCGTCGAAAGGGCCGCAGGAAGGCGGACGTGAGAAATGAGTCTTCCAGCAAGGCTGCAACGCCGGAACGGTACATCCGGTACAAGGTGCGGACAAGGACGATGAATTATGTAGGCATTCGAGGCGGAATCTCCCTCCCGAAGATCCGGGATGTTGTACCGGCATGCCAGCGCCAGAAGGCCAGCGTAAGAGACCATGTTCGTGATTGACAAACATGTGCGTGATTCCAGCAAGATCCAGCAACCAGGCTAAGGCAGAAAAGATGCCGTACAAAGAGATGCCGGGCCGCGGAGGGAAGACATAGTTGAAGCGGTGTTCGAAAGTCCGATGTCCGACTGGTAGTCAGTTGGTAACACGATGGTGAGAACGCGTGCCGAGTGAATATAGAACGATAGGGCGACGAATCAAATTGCTTAACGGGGCGCATGCGATGCTGGACCGAAGGACTCGATAAGCATAAAGGGATACAATTACAATGTCGCACCAGAATGGTCGAGAAGGTACAACAGCGGTACAAAAGGGTGCGACGCCGGGGAGTGTGCCCAAGTTGGCGAAAGGGACACAGAACGGTCCACTCGGATCTGCATAACCGATTCGCATTCCGTCGAGCCCCTCCCTTTTACACCTGGGACGGACCGCGGCCTTGGGCTAGGTCCGCATTAATATTGCACGGGTAGACAACCCGTAAGGAACGAGGTTTGTCCGCCGACGTCCTCCTGGCACGGTAAATATCACTGTTGTTCCTGGCACCGAGCTCAGTCGTCACAGCTGATTGCGAGCTGATCGCGCCATGCTTGAACCGTTATCTCTCCCCGGACATCTCCGTCTTTCCCCAGAAAGTCTTTCTACTTATCGTTGACATGGCAGTCCCCGATTTCGCTCGTGCCGCTATCTATAAAAGCCTAGCGGCACTTCACCGCTTGGATGGTTGCCCTGACCCAACCAACAACATGGCGCCTCCCGTAATGCTCCGCGTCTGGGTTGTAAGTCCGCATTTGCCACCAAAGCTGTGAGAAACTGAAATCAATAATCTGTCTATATAAGGTGCGGCATGGTGAGACCGATGAGAATCAGTACGCGTTTATCCCAGAGCTGACCCATCATGCTAATTATTGTCCGATAGACAGGGTATCGTCCAGGGACAATTAGATACGAAGCTCAATGCTAAGGGCCGAGTACAAGCATCCAGGACTGGGGAAGCGCTGGCTACTATTCCTTTTAAGAATGCATACAGCAGTGATCTTTCCCGAGCAGTTGAGGCACGTCTGGTTTGCGGATCTCAAATTCGTGGATATCTGAACGATTAAACAGACGGCGAAAGCCATTCTCTCTCACCATTCACATGTAGACTTAAAGATGGATACTGCATTACGAGAAAGAGTGCGGATCGTCTCCTCTTTACAACCCCCTCCCTCCCCCCGCGGCATTGACCATTGGCACTAGGACATGGGTATTCTGACGGGGAAGCTGTCTCGCGAAATGTCTTCTGATTGGCGTACGAAAGCGCGTGAAACCATGGAGCCGCATGCACAGTTTTTGCCCCGAACGCTGGCTTTTTGGCGCAAGCTTCTGAGCTTGTATGGCTTACCCGACTCTCTCATTCGACCAGAGCCGGATGCGCCGTACGATATCCTAGTCGTTTCGCACGGCGCATGGATAGCCATGTTACTCCGTAATGCACTTGCGAGACAAGGCTACACAGAACATGAGCGAGTGCCGGCCGCGAATCGGGTTCATGTAAGCACATCCTCTAGCATACCTAGCGATGGCGTGCTGATATTTGATCGCATTTTCTGCAGAACTGCAGTGTTGCACTCGTCAGCGTATACACGAACGGCTTAGGGCAAGTTGAGCTGTACGATGATTATCGGCATCTCGTAGGTGAGGAGAACGAAGGAAACGAGCCTTCTGAGAACACGGCGGAGTTGGCAGTCGAAGCTAAGATGGTTGAAACTCCTTGACTACGACATACCCGAACCACATATCCACATATCTACCCACATTCATCATCCCCATACCCGTGTTTCTGTTGTCGCATTATACTTCCATTGAACGTCCGTCTCTGCTGTTCCCGTCCGTGAGAAGACGGATAACAAGGGAAGGTAATGCGGGACTGCCTGACATTGTTATTCATTGCAGTGATCATCGTGGTACATACGGATATCGCATACTGGATACACCATAGAGGTAGAGAACAATAGGAATAAGGATATTTGCTACCAGGTTAGGAGAGTGGGTAAGTAATGTTAAGTGCTAAGTAGCTGCGCCGATCGGATGTTGGGCTAGGGACACCTTGAGCTTCTTGTTCGGCCGATAGCGCAACTCCTTCTCCTGCCTTCGTGTGTTCGTGGACAAAGAAAACAGTGGCACAACATTCTCTTCGAGCTGGGTCTGACTGTCAACCGACCCGGCCGCTGGCTCCCCGTCAGTCTCATCGTCGGAGGTGTTTTTCCTCTTCTTCTCGGTGCGCACGCCGCGTCTCTTGGGTTTGATTAGACAATGAAACGAGCAGAAGCTGGGACCACATACGAGCTCTTTGAGACCCATGATTTGCTCTTCTAGCTTGTAACTTTTGTCGAAGTACTTCGTGCAGCCCTTTTTTGCCTGATGCCGTGAGACAACATATTTCACTGGTCCAGCCCGACGCGCTTTCTGTTTTGATTTTGGCTTGGGTCTGGTGGCATTGGTTCTACTGTCTTCATGACCACCATCCGCGCCATCGAGTCCCTCCCGAATGATCAAGCCTGCGGCTCGAATAAGTTTCCCTCAAGCAAGCAACTACTGGAATCCTACCTTCTTTCTCTAGGCGTTGCCATATCAAATTTCCTGCCGAAGTGAGACAGCCTGAACAAAATCAGCATTCCCCAAATATAGTGCTGTGGTAGGTTTACCAAGGCGTTTCCTGAGAGCCGATGGTCCATCAGGCAAGTTGTTCGGCTGGATGAAGAGCTTTAAGACCAATCTACTCACTTTCAGAATTCTGCAATACCTTGTAAAAACGAGATGTCAAACCTGAAAAGGGCAAGGTCCTTGAAATCAGCAATCTTCTCCTGCTTCTCGTCTTCGCTCAAGAGCGCAACCAGAGAGTTCTCTCGGAAACAGCACTCGAAACATAGCCATGGCTTTGTGTTTGGACGGAGTTCTGGATAGTCGTGATGGAACTCCTCAACGTCATTGTATCTATGCGCATTCCTGGTCAACCATCGTTTGAGTATTTCAACACCGCACTCACCCGATACACCTGATAGACATTCTCCTCAATCAGGTGTGACACTATCAAACAAGACTTACCATAGGTGATACCATTTTTCACATGGACCCTCGCATTGGCACCAGTTGGATGTGTCCTCGATATCTTTTTTCACCCTAAGGCGCTGACCAATTTTGTTAGTATACCGCAGATGATTTAACGACTTTCTCACAATTCCGCAGCAGCAGTTTCTTTCGTCTTCGTTAGATATATCAGCGTTAGGGCGCTGAGGGTGGGAGGTGGAATTAGGGGGGCCTGTCTTGGGCCCACGAGGGCGCAGACTCCTCTCACTACGAGGTTCCTGCATTGCATTGACCGAACTATAGTCACCGTTACCCATGTCAATGTCACCGCTTCCCTCTGCGGATCAATGATAGTATGTGAGTTAGAAAGGTGAGAAAAAGTGCAGATCGGAGGTCTCACCATCAAACGTGATCGCGTTCAGATTTAGCGTATTGATACCAGCGGTTAGCATGGTCTCGCTCATCCCAATCAAGCCCCCTGCCTCATGATTAGTCGACGGGGCTCCTTAAAGCCCATGGATGGACCCATGCCTTGCAGACGACTTCTCAGGCGTTGGGTGGGATCAGACATCGATTTGTGCCGCAAACGTATCTGTGGTATGCTCAGGATTTGGATTTTGTAAGGCGATGAAATTCCTGCCTTATACTGATTTTCGAAGTCGGCGTCATTCTCCGGGCTACCAGCATGCGCAGCCTCTTCAAGATCCATAGCTGTGTCAGAGCTTTGCATCGGACCCACTCGGCCGTCTTCATCACGAAAGCCGACAGGCTGCTCTTCACTCAAGTCGGGGGCAAGGCCGTCGAAGTCAGGATCTGGTTCCCCATCTCCGTCACACAAGCTATCATGAGTGTATGCGCGTCCTTCAGCCTCCCATATAACCCGGCGGGAGAGAGAATCGCCTTGTTGGGCTTTCATTTCCTGCAGCTGATGTGCCTGTCGCTGTTGCGTAGATAGTACTTGGACCGGAATATCTGTATCAAAAGGAAGATCGTCGTGTTGTTTCGGAAGTGTGTTGCAGACCGAGGCAAAAGTCAAAGTCACGCTGGACTGTTGTCAAGACAAAATCATAGGAATGAGGCACACGCAAGTACCCATGGAACGAAGTGTTCAAGGCGCCAATAGCTATTTTGTCAGGCCGTTCGATGGCATTATGTGTCGCGAAAAAGAATCGATCTTTCTCCGCGTCTGCTGCCCTAAAGAATGGCGGTTCATAGTCGTCCGGAGTCCCATCGACATAAAAAAGCTTGAATGTTACATAACGCTGGGCTGTTTCGGAGATGACTGTGGAGCATCACCAATGTTGCGTGACACTCACGAGGGAGCTCGTCCATGCTCTGTGTCATCATGATGAGCCGTTTGACTAATGTCTGTTTGGATGTTAGCGTGGGGGCATAGCATGGCGATTTACTGGACCTGAACCGATTCCCTAACCTCTCTCAGGGTAGGTACCTTCCCCTTCGTGACTGCCTGCAGTGCATTGCTACGCCGGGCGATCAAAATATGCTCCTTATCACTATGAAGTCCATTCATGATAGGAACCACGGTATTGGTGCCCGGGATGGTATGATACTACACATTTCGAAAGTGTAAGTAACAAGAAATGTAACATGAAGTTCGATTACCGTAAACGAGAAGGTGAAAGACTCGATAATGCTCCCGTAGGTGTGAGATAACTTCTTTGTCAGAGACAACACTCACTTGTTCGGATCGTTGGGATCCTATAACGAGGACTAAGGGGAGCAGCTCGGAGCAGAGAGCAATGGACTTACCAGGTAGACTACAAACATGAAGCTTCTTAAGTACTGCTTCTCAAGGGCGTCGAAGATACCATTTTCCTATGTCAAAGTCAGACCAAGTGTGTTCCCAACGACAGCATTCCACGCATATATGCACGCACCAGATAATCCAGGAGTCTATCACCTGCTCCTGAGTGACCGCGCTTGACAGTTTTTAATTGTACTCGGTTGGATCGTGAAAGAGATGAAGTATTATGGCTTTGACTGAGCGGATCGTTCGTGATAGAACCTGCTAAAGAGGTTGTTTCAGGCGGCCAAGCACCTGATCTATGTCACTGACCGTCAACAAAGTGATCAGCCGGCAACAGGTTGCTATATGCGCATATATAAGACGATTGGAGTGGCATCATTTAGTACAATAGCTTACCGTATCCATGCGATGCAGTTAAACCACGCGCTGAGCAGTTGTTTGACGGTCTGAACGCTCTGCTCCTGCGTGATGGTTCGCTATGCACACGATCGTGAGGTTCAGCGGTGCGAAGGCAAAGGGGGGGAAACAGATACATGCCTGATCCAGTCTAGGTCGTACGGCTTGAGAGAGCATGTGGAAATGGAATGGGGGAGTGACAGGTGAAAGAGCAATCGTGAGCCAGACGCCAGACAGGAGAGGTTGATATACAGATCGGAGAAGGACGTGCACGTGACTTGAGCCGATTTGGGTAACACAGAACTTTGCGGCTCGTGCCCCAAAATGGTATTGGGTAACCCATTTTGACGTAGTACTAGTACCGCCCACATGCTGCCTGCCACCATCGCAGTAGATGGTGTTCATCGGAGAAACGGACGGAGAGTAAAGCGCCGTGCGCAAAGGTTACGTCGGATCTATCCGATCGCAGGCGGGTTGCGGACTCAGGCAGGAGAGCACTTTCAAACTTGCAATTTGGGGGCCCACCGTAGCCAAAGGGAAAGATATGGCTAAAACCAGGAAGCATCACAGTACTCGTAGAGTGGATGATTTTTGTGACGAAGGCATAGAAACGGAGAGGGCGCTGGATCATGCTTGTTACGAGTTGACGCGTCAGTCTCAGTGCCATTCCGTTGTAGCTTACGCCACGTCCTCCACCAGCATATACCTCAGCAAATCCCAATAATGCAGTTCAAGTTGTCTGCATCATTAAAAGCCCATAAATCAGATGTGTGGTTGTGATGAGTTATGAGTGCCGCCGATGCTGATGCCTGGCATGTATAGGTTCGTGCCGTCCTAGCCCCGTCCTCGAATCATATCGTTTCGGCTTCGAGGGATGCAACAGCTATATCGTGGATCCGCACATCGTCGGGCGAGGTGTTTGCACCGACCATGACCTATCATGCCGATGAGAGATACATAAATGCGTTGGCGTGGGTGCCTCCTTCCAAGGAAGCCCCGGAGGGTACGTTTTACTATACTCTTGGTCGCTGCTGCGTGTCGCTGACGGTCAACGTAAGGCCTCGTAGTAACCGGTGGTCAAGAGGCCATCATCAATCTTTTCCCACCTTCATCTGCTGATCCGACATTCTCTCTTCTCGGACATGAAGCAAATGTATGCGCTTTGCACGTAGCGCCTGATGGGACGATCATCTCTGGGTCTTGGGATGCCACAGCGCGAGTGTGGCGTAATTTCCAAGAGGTGTACACATTAAAGGGTCATGCTCAAGCTGTATGGGCTGTATTGGGTCTTGGGAATGACCAGTACCTCACAGGGTCCGCCGACCACAACATTATTCTCTGGCAAGGAAGGAAGCCAGTGCGCACGTACAAAGGTCACAGCGATGCTGTTCGAGGACTTGTGGCTGTTGAAGGCTTGGGTTTCGCGTCTTGCTCGAACGATGCGTGAGTATATTTGTTTGCCATTGGAGTCGCGCTGATCCTCGTCTAGGGAGATTCGCGTGTGGTCCTTGGATGGCGAGTGCCTTCAAACACTTTCTGGGCACACTTCTTTCGTCTACGCGCTCGCTACGACGTCTTCTGGCTTGCTGTTGTCTTCATCGGAGGATAGGTCAGTGCGAGTATGGCGTAGTGAGTTACATCGGCTTTTAGGCTGCTTCGTGTTGATGTTTGTAGATGGAAAGTGCATACAGACGATTGTGCATCCGGCAATCTCAGTCTGGTCTGTTGCAGCGATGTCGAACGGGGACTTCGTTACCGGAGCAAGTGATGGAGTCGTGCGAATATTTAGCGAAGAATCGGAAAGGTGGGCGTCGGAAGAAGTCCTTGAGGTAAGCATTGGGTGTGCCAATAAAATGAGGTACCCTGACACGTGCAGACGTATGAAGCCGCGGTTCAAAATCAAGCAGTGCCATCGTGAGACGCGTATACTTGAAGCTACCAAGTATGCTGAAAGAAGATCAGGCAACAGGTTGGCGATATAAATAAGACAGACCTTCCTGGTCCCGAAGCGTTGAATCAGCCAGGTAGCAAAGAGGGCCACGTGATCATGATCCGTCAAGGCGGAACTGTGGAAGCCCATCAGTGGTCGAATGCGAGCCGATCATGGGAGAAGATAGGTGAGGTAGTCGATGCGGTCGGGAGTGCTCGAAAGCAGCTCTATAACGGAAAGGAATATGACTACGTATTTGATGTCGATGTTCAGGAAGGCGCGCCACCATTGAAGTTGCCCTATAACGCTAATGGTATGGGGTCTATGTATTCTGAGTTGCATGACTGAGCTTCTACCCAGAGAACCCCTACGCGGCGGCTCAACGTTTCTTGGCCCAGAACGACTTGCCACCAGAGTACATCGATCAGGTCGTTCAGTTCATTGAGAAGAACACGGCCGGTGTAAAGATCGGGTCCAGCGACGAATTTCAAGATCCCTTCACTGGTCCGCATCCCCTTCCCATTTTGCCAACCGCTACTCAATGTATGCCAGGCGGTGGGCGTTACAGACCAAGTCAGGAGATACATGCGGCCGCTGGGGGAACCTATGCTGATCCTTTCACCGGTATGGCAATTTCAAGCCATGTTGCCACAATCTAAGTGACTTCCAAGGGGCTGGTGGGTATCATCCTCCGAGTTCCCAGCAGCCGTCTCTGCCAAGCGCACCCTCCCAATATATGGATCCGTTCACTGGTAATTACCATCTTCCATGCGCACGCCGATCTCTGAATTCGCTGCATAGGATCCTCTGCATACTCCACGACTCGTGCTCCGCAGCCGCCCAGTATTCTGCCCATAGTGAGCCTACCGCTCAATGGAATGACAATCACATTCATGTACCCTTATTATGCCAGCGCACACCGTTGACATTCAAGCAAGCGAATATCCCCGCAGTGCGCAGCAAAATCCGTCAGCTGAACGACGCCATCAAGGACTCGGTGCGATTATTACACAGCCCTATACCCGCTTTGCTCATATGTTGACAGGAGGTTTCCCGTTTGACGGTTGATGAATTGGCCCGTATGAACGCCGTATTAGATTTTCTTTCGCCTGCTCGTATTTCCGGATCTTTACCATCAGCCGATGTTGATTTGTTGCTCAAAGTGGCTTCGCAATGGCCAGAGGGATCACGGTTTCCACGTATGTCATTCATTTGACGATGGCTCCCCATTTCATTCCGGTGTCGCAGTGGTCGACATCCTTCGACTTGTCTGTGCTCAGTCGCCAGCGTCGGTTGGTTCTCCGTCTGCATTCGTTCAACACCTCCTAGACGCTGTGCAATGGGATGAACAAATTGTGGGAAACAAAGCACGAGAAACTAATTGTATGCTAGCTCTTCGAGCAATAGCGAATCTTAATGGGAAGGATGGTGGAGCACAGGCGAGTTTCTCTCTTAATTGATGGATAACATCTCATCAAACGCAGACATGGGAACGTTTACGCGCCGTGGAATATTCCATATTCAACAAGAACCAACGGACCGCGTTGGCGACGGTCACCATCAAGTACATTCCTTTGACATGTGGCTATAGTAACACTCACCTCAAGATAGTGCTTCTTGTGAGCTACTGCGAGCAAAGGCGTCCGGGGAGATCTCCATCCTTCTGCAACTGATTTCCAAGGTATTTTCACCACTTTGCTCTGTGGTTTTGCCCTCTGACATCAACAGATCTTGATGTCGGAGGAGACAGACAGTGAAACAGTATATAGGGCTGTTGTCGCGGCCGGAAATCTGGTAACTGCTTCATCGTGCCGGATATTGCTCGTCAACTGAACCGTTGCAGTTCACACTGCCGGAATTGGATGCCGACGTGGCACAAACCGTGAAGATGATCACATCAACAGCCGCAGGAAGGTTTAATGAAGAGAGACTGAGGACCGTGTCTGCAGAGATTAAAGCAAAGTAGATTGTGCGATGTATAAATCAGAATGCGAGATGGTTGTCATGTATAATGCGCACGAGATCAATGACAACGAAGTTGCTGGCATGTTCCACAACATGTGGTAGTGGCTGTGTTAAAAGTTGAACGCGTCTCAAAACCTTCTAGCATGTTCCCTGAGCCTTTGACTTTTAAACGGCGGACGATTTGAACCCGTCCTGCGCTCACTCTTTCTGCTCACTCCATTTTTTCTCTCTTCCATTTCCTCTCCCATACGTCCACCTTCTTCAATCACAAAATGTCCTCTGCAGAAGAGTTTGGATTCCAGGCCGAGATCGGTCAACTCCTGGACCTTATCGTCAACACTTTTTACTCCAATAAGGAGATTTTCCTCCGCGAGCTCATCTCGAACGCCTCGGACGCGCTCGACAAGGTGCGCTATGCCGCGCTGACAGACCCCTCCCAGCTCGATTCGGGCAAGGAGCTTTTCATCCGCATCATTCCCGATAAGGAGAACAAGACCCTCTCCATCCGCGATACCGGCATCGGCATGACCAAGGCTGATCTGGTCAACAACCTGGGTACCATCGCCAAGTCTGGTACCAAGGCGTTCATGGAGGCGATGTCTGCTGGTGCCGACGTTTCCTGCATCGGTCAGTTCGGTGTGGGCTTCTACTCCGCTTATCTCGTCGCCGAGCGTGTGCAAGTCATCACCAAACACAACGACGACGAGCAGTACATCTGGGAGTCTGCGGCTGGCGGCACTTTCACTATTACCCACGATACCATCAACCCCCCCCTTGGCCGTGGCAGCGAGATCAAGCTGTATCTCAAGGAGGATCAACTGGAGTACCTGGAGGAGAAGCGCATCAAGGACGTCGTGAAGAAGCACTCTGAATTCATCTCCTACCCCATCCAGCTCGCTGTCACCAAGGAGGTCGAGAAGGAGGTTGAGGACGACGAGGAGGCCAAGGAGGACGAGGCCAAGATCGAAGAGGTCGAAGATGAGGATAAAGAAAAGAAGACCAAGAAGGTCAAGGAGACAGTCGTTGAGAACGAAGAGCTGAACAAGACGAAGCCGATCTGGACCCGCAACCCCTCTGAGATCAAGGAGGACGAATACAATGCGTTTTACAAGAGCTTGACTAACGATTGGGAAGATCCCCTCGCCCACAAGCACTTCTCCGTCGAGGGCCAGCTCGAATTCAAGGCCATCTTGTTCGTTCCCAAGCGTGCGCCCTTCGATCTCTTCGAGACCAAGAAGAAGCGCAACAACATCAAGCTCTACGTCCGCCGTGTGTTCATCATGGATGACTGCGAGGACATTATTCCCGAGTACCTCAACTTCGTCAAGGGAATTGTCGACTCTGAAGATTTGCCGCTGAACATCTCTCGTGAGACCCTTCAGCAAAACAAGATCTTGAAGGTGATCCGCAAGAACTTGGTCAAGAAGTGCATGGATTTGTTCAACGAGATCGCCGAGGACAAGGACAACTTCAACAAGTTCTACGAGGCTTTCTCGAAGAATCTCAAGCTCGGCATTCACGAGGACAGCCAGAACCGGTCGAAGCTGGCCGAGTTCCTCCGTTTCTACTCCACGAAGTCCGGCGAGGAGATGACATCCTTCAAGGATTACATCACGCGCATGCCAGAAGTACAGAAGTCAATTTACTATCTTACTGGCGAGTCCCTTCCTGCTGTCCGTGACTCTCCCTTCCTGGAGGTCCTCAAGAAGAAGGGCTTCGAGGTCCTTCTGCTCGTCGACCCCATCGACGAGTATGCCGTCACCCAGCTCAAGGAGTTTGAGGGGAAGAAGCTGGTCTGTGTGTCCAAGGAGGGTCTTGAGCTTGAGGAGACTGAGCAGGAGAAGACGGAACGTGAAGACGAGGCGAAACAGTTCGATGATCTCTGCAAGTCGATCAAGGAGGCCCTCGGCGACAAGGTCGAGAAGGTTGTCGTCTCCAACCGTATCGTCGACTCCCCTTGTGTTCTCGTTACCGGCCAGTTCGGCTGGTCTTCGAACATGGAGCGTATCATGAAGGCGCAAGCGCTCCGTGATGCGTCTATGTCGTCGTACATGGCGAGCAAAAAGACTCTGGAGCTTAACCCGCACAACCCCATCATCAAGGAGCTGAAGACGAAGGTCGCTGCGGACAAGAACGACAAGACTGTCCGCGACCTGACTTACCTGCTCTATGAGACTGCCCTCCTTACCTCTGGCTTTGTCCTTGACGAGCCGTCGAGTTTCGCCAAGCGTATTCATAGGATGATATCGCTCGGCCTGGATGTGGATGAAGATGAGACGCCTGCGGCGGTCCCCGAAGCTAAGGAGGAGGTGCCTGCGCAGGAGGCAACATCCGCCTCCGCTATGGAGGACATCGACTAAAAGATGTTGCTCGTATACGTCTACTTGCGGGCTAATCGCTTTCTCTGACATTTCATGTGTTTCCATACCTCGTCTCTCTTTTCGGTCACGTTTGCATGCACACACTAGCGTAGTTACCATTACATGCACTTGATTCATGAGCCAAATCTGCCCCGGATGGCAGCAAGAGAAGTCGACAGATCATCAACCCTCCACATTGTTTGCTGGCATTAGTTTGTCGACGTATTTTACCTGAAATAGACATCGGCTTTCGTTGTGAAGGAAAACTTTTGAGTTCGCTGTTGCAATCCCTGAAGCATTTAGGTGACTCGGTCTATCTTATTCACCGCGCCAAATATCTTAACTAAATCCATCGTACACTCTCTCCTCCAGCCGCGCCCTTATCTTCACAACACTATCATGTCCCTCGAGCGTACACAGGTAATCAACTTCAACTCTGGACCTTGTGCCCTCCCCACGTCGGTCTTGGAAGAAGCTGCCAAGGGTCTGCTCAACTACAAAGGGACGGGCATTGGCCTTGCTGAGCTGTCCCATCGCAGCGGGTACTTTGGACAAATCGTCAACGAGCTCGCAGGCCTTATTCGAAAGCAACTAGAGGTACCCTCGACGCATGAAATCATTTTCACGCAAGGCGGCGCAACGGGCCAGTTTTCCGCAGTGGTCCTCAACCTCCTTGCCCGCCACCGCCTTCTGCACCCCAACCTAGCCGAGGAGGAGCGGTACATGGACTATGTTGTAACTGGGAACTGGAGCAAGAAGGCATCGGAAGAGGCCAGGCGACTTGGAGGCGGCGTAGTGAATATCGTCACCGACGCACGGACGGTTAGCGAGGACCACAAGACCTTTGCGTCTATCCCCCCGCACTCGGGTTTCAAGTTCTCACAGAATCCTGCCTTCATCTACTACTGCGAGAATGAAACGGTCGACGGTGTCCAATTCTCGACTGACCCCGAGTCGCCAGCCCGCTTCCCCTGGGAGCTCCTCAAGGAACAGGATTTCGTACCTGTCGTCGGGGACTACTCGTCCTCCTTCCTCTCCCGCCCTATTCCCAACCTGGACAGACATGCCCTGGTCTATGCCGGCGCCCAGAAGAACCTTGGTCCTGCAGGCTTGACTGTGCTGATTGTGCGCAAGGACTGTCTGGTCGATACGGATGCCGCGGCAAAGCTCGGTGCACAACCTGTGCCTATCACGATGGACTGGAAGGTCATCCAGTCGCACAACAGTCTGTACAACACCCCACCGATGTTTTCCATGTACATCGCCCAACTCATGCTGGAGCACACGGAGGCGATGGGCGGGATGCCGGCCATCACCCACATGAACGAAAAGAAGAAGGACATGCTTTACGAGGTGCTCGACGAGGGCGCAGCCAAAGGGCTGTTCAGGTTGCGGGTGGAAAAGGGCAGCAGGAGCTGGATGAACCAGACATTCCATGTCCTCGGTGACGGCAAGGAAAAGCTGTTCTTGGAGCAGGCCGAAAGTGCAGGGTTGAAGGCGTTGGCTGGACACAGGTTTGTTTGTTTTTACATTACCGTTTCCAGCTGTTTAACACATTTGTACAGACAGGTTGGAGGTGTGCGGATCTCTTTGTACAACGCTATCAACGAGGAGCAGACGGGCATCCTGGTGAAATTCATCCGGAAGTTCATCGAGGAGAACTCGGCGTAGAGGATTGCGGACTGGTGTTAATATGTAATGAACGCACACAATAAACCAATTATATTGCAGAAAGGTAGTTATGCGCCGGCAGTGGTGAGCAGCAACTCGATATACCAGTTCGAGCGTTCCCACCCCTCCTGCACTATCCGTAGACCGTTTGACTCACTGCTATCCTCACCCTGCAATATATGTAATCCGAGGCACTTTGCCGCTTCTCGGACCAAGTCTCCAAGTTCATCCTTAGTGAACAGATGATAGTATCGCTGGTGCAGCTCCGTCTCCGTCTCCGTCTCCGTCCCCGCCCCATTCGCCCTCTGGACTGCTGCCTTCTTCCAGGGGACGAAGACGTCCTGCACCTTTTCGCCCGCCTTCTCCGGATCAACCGGTACGATTCTCTTGCTCAGTTCGTCCTGTTCCGTGGCCCAGACGTATATGAGCACGCGCCCATCTGACGATGAGACGGCTTGCAGTAGAGCTTGCACAGCTTGTCTTCGCCTTTCCAACGTGCATAAGTGGTGTATCGTCGCAATTGAAATCGCAAAATCCTGTGCATGGCGATGTAGCTTGAGATTTGTCTGGGATTCTTAAAAACTCACAAAAGCGCCGGGACGCCAGCAGACATTCATGACATCCCCCCTCACTACATGCCTCTCCTTCCCTCCTGCCCATTGTGCATGCGCAAGCAATCCCAGGCTCCTATCAAGACCAACAAGCATAATTTTCCCTCCCTGATCGAGGGGGAGATATTTCCCATTACCGCAGCCTGAGTCGAGGCCTATGCTGCCTGGGGCAAGAGAGGCGAGGAATGCGGCAATGATGGGCCACGGTTTATACCGCGTTTGAGAGAAGTGATCTGCAATGCTATCGTAGACGGCGTGTACGTAGGTGGATTCGTGTAAAGCTGGGTCTCTGTGTAGTGCCTCTAATTGAGAAGTGTTATGGGGAGCGAGCGCCATGTCTGTGGTGGTTGTTATGACATTCTGTGGAAGTTTGTCCCTCGCCGCCGGTCCGGCCCTCCACTTCCGCATCCACCACCACCCACCACCGAAAATAAGTGAAAATGTATTGCTGGCAGTCAACATCGCTCTCCTCTGAACTGTCTAGCTCCCCATCACCATGTCCATCGACGCTGTAATTGCTGCATTACCCTTCAGCCCTATCCCGGAAGGGGAGTCCTACTGCGAGGTCACTCCACTGGTTAATGCCATCCTCACCATTCCCGAGGCACAAATCATCACGCCCTCGTCTTCAGCAACCGCCTTGTACAGGGCGCCCACCTTCTCGTTCTACGTCAAGCATGAGCCGAGCGGCAAAACCCTTTTCTTCGACCTCGGTATTCGCTACGATTGGGAAACGGGGTTCGCGGAAGACCTGAGGAACTTCATAAAGCCTGCCCCGCCTGTAATGGTTGGAGACGTGGGTGCATTGCTCAAAGAAGGAGGAGCAAACCCGGAGGATGTTTCTGGAGTCATTATCAGGCACGCTCAGGTCATGATTTGTTGTTGAACGCATACTTACGTGCGAGTTTGTACAGTCATCGTCACTGGGACCATACGGGCAACATCGGTTCGTAAACATTGGAATGTGCCTGATGCCGTAGATTCTAACGACAATGTAGCGCCGTTCCCCAAGGCTGAGGTTGTAGGCGGCATTGACACGTTTAATGCTGACCTGGGTCGCCAGACGGCCGGTCGGCAGACGCTCGTCCTGGATTGGTCCAGGGTCAAGAGCAGCAAGATCGGGTCTTTCGATCATGCGTACGACTACTTTGGTGATGGAAGTATCTGGCTATGCGACTCTGCTGGGCACACCGCAGGGCACCTGTCAGCTCTGGTCCGCACGACTCCTTCACCGAACGCGACATACGTGCTCCTCTCGGGTGACACGTGCCATCACCCGTTCCTCATCTCACCCACAACCCACAATTTCCGTCTAGCGACTTACCCTGCCCGCGGTGGGAGCGATAACCCTCGTAAGCATCCTGGGCTGCCCCCGCCTTGCTGCATGCACTCGGATATGGAACGGGCGTGGGACACTGTCTGCCGCACGCGCCGCATGGAGGCGGAGGACAATGTCATGGTAGTGCTTGGGCATGACTATGTGTATTGGAGGGAGTGGCGGGATAACTTGAACAGACTCTGGCCGAACAAGGCGGGCATTCACGGCTGGAAGAAGGACGGTCTAAAGATGGAACGGAAATACGAGCCCGAGAAGTATGATATTCAATAGGGAGCTAACAACCCTGCATTCAGGGCAATTTCGAGGGTTGATAGGGAACCGATGAGCATACGTCAATGAAGATGCTGTGATTTTGAATATTCTGTTGTCATGATACACATTTATCAGCAATAAGGGGGACTGCATGTCGCCGATCCCCAACTCGCATATCAGTCGATTTGGCAGCAGCATCACACTGGTGAAAAGAGAAGCTTCTCAATGGATGAAGCAAGACTGGTCAGAGTTGTGCATAGCGTTGGCGATCTCACCCCTCTTTCCTGCAAAACCGCCATTCCACCCTTCGTCACAGAGTACCAATTTTCCTCGTGAGCGGGAGCCCTTGTGCAACTGTTGGTCATCATGCGCGGGAGAGGCACCGCGCTTGACAAATGTTATTACACCTGATAATCCGACTCCTATAACCGGATGATAGACGTATTCTGAGGCGCTTGACAAATATTATTACACCTGACAATGCGACTCCCATAACCGGATGATAGACGTATTCTGAGGATTACGAGTCACGATAGAGCACGGCTGATGGCATGAGCCATGACGCTAGATTTATCAGTAAGCATCGTTACGAAGAGCACAATTAACAATACTGACTCATGTACAAACCACAACGGGTGCAGCGTGTTCAACCAGAAGTATGTTGACACTGGCTCGCACCCAGCAACCTGGTATGTCGTGGTCGGCGTACCGTTGGCATAGTCACCGCAGTAGCCTGTGATGTTGGAGAACAAGAACACCCCAGCGTTGTCAAGTAGGGTGTTGAAAAGGGTGTTGGTGTCATACACCACAACGGAGCCGAGGTCGGGGTAGAGGTACTGCATAGCGTTGATGCGGTTCATGAGATAGGTGTTGTACAGTGAGATAGCCGACTGGACAGCCATAGCCGTTGCATTACCTTGAGCGAGGAACAGCGGAGCCCGGTCAATGGGGGGCACCTATGAAAAATCGTAAGCCAAATATGTAAAGAAAAATAGAGTTTCTTGACATTCAAAAACAGGAAATTCCGAGCGCCCCGCTCGTAGAGGTTGTTGACCTGCTGAAAGTATCTGTCCATCAGGAGGCTGAAGAAGACTGGTTGAGACTGGTTGAGGTTGTTCGTCTGCCACGCATTGCCGACGTCGTTGATCTAGGGAAAGATCGTGAATCCCGGTCCGTCTCATTAACAAATAGAGTTGCGTACACCAATGAAAACGGTGAAGAGGGTGTTGTTACTGGTCCAGGGTACAACGCTTGGAGGAGGGCTGAAGTATTGGTCCCACAGCGAGACTTGCTCCACAAAAGACTGTACAGTGGGCAGGTATGGGGTGACCAAGTACGAGTCCGTCGTGGCACCACCATATGCGAGGTTGTATACTTTCGTGTACGTAACATTGTATGTTCCTCGTAGGTACTGCACCCAATTGAGCCCATCAGAAGCTGTATAGCCTGGGTCGGGGGAGGTGATCCCAGCTGAAACGTTGTATCCCGTCGTGCTGTAAGAATCGCCAAACACGAACATATACTGTCTAAGAAAGAGGCGTCAAAACATAGCTCACAGTACAGCAGGGCAACATACGTATTGTTCCATGTCAACCCATGAGCAAAGGGCAAGAGTGTCAAAAAGACTATGGGGAACAGCATCCTTCAGAGCAGCTTGACACTTTCCTCCAACGACTATCGCTAGCGAGACAGTCTTATACCATATTAAAGAGCAACTCCACATGAATTATGCACTATTCCTAGTCTTCCGCTTGCACTGCGACATTCCCAAATCACACCCATTCGGCGAGAGACCCGGTAATAGCAACTCGAACTTCCAATAATCTCAGGAGAAAGTTCGACATTGTACAGCACGTTGAGATCCTTTCCGATATCTCCCGTTCACTCAAATGTTCAGGCACTACTATCCCGAGGGCTAAGCAGAGTGACAGGGCACATTTGAGAGCACTCTTGATGTCAGATAAATCTCCGATTGACGGGGCCTCTTAGAGCACAACCAATCGGAGAGTAATCCGCCAAACAGTCCGGGAGAAGCATTCACAGATAATGTTGCCTGAGAAAGAATCACAGCGGCATAATGTGGGTAAAATGATATATCTCGAGTTAACGTGACAGCACTGAAGAGGAGCACAAGCTAAATGTCTGGAATCAACCCGTACGATCGGACGCGATCGAAGTCAAGTCCGTTCTCCGACAAGGGACAATTACGTCTCCCTCTTCCCGTGGTCATCTTCCTCCCCTATTCAGCACCTGTATTACCGCAGTCATGATATCGGCATGTCTACTTTAACATTCAAACAAGGTCATGCATGGCTGACATCCTATCAGGGCTTCTTCATCTTCAACCAAAAGGGCGAGGTGCTCATCTCTCGATTATATCGCACAGATCTCAAGTGAGTCTCTCGTTAGCTCTCCTCTGTCCTTGACTGACTGTATAACTAGGCGATCTGTAGCGGACGTCTTTCGCGTACAGGTAGTGTCGAACACTGACGTCCGATCACCGATTATCACCCTTGGATCAACATCGTTCTTTCATGTACGGGTCGCTAACGTATATGTCCTGGCGGTTACCAAGTGCGCAATTCCATTTATAAACACGAGAGCATGCCAGCTGAAGTACGCCCAGATGCAATACAAATGCTGCACTTGTGTTTGAGTTTATCTACCGGTTCATCTCAATTGCAAAGTCCTACTTTGGCAAGCTCGACGAAGAGGCAGTCAAGAACAACTTCGTAATGATCTACGAGCTGATTGATGGTGCGTCGAACATTTCACTGATGCCGTTTTAAGCTGATCCGTCTGCGTAGAGATTCTAGACTTTGGATATCCACAAAATAGCGAGATTGAAACTCTGAAGCACTACATTACTTCGGAGAGCGTGAGGTCTGAGACCGCACTGGTCCGCATATACGCATCTTCAGGGGGTCCAATGCTGAGACAGCTTGCAGAGAGACGACTCCAAAATTGCTGCACAGACGACAGGGTCCACATCATGGCGGCGAACAGGCATTCGATACAAGAAAAATGAGGCGTTTGTGGATGTTGTCGAAGTGGTTCACTTGTTGATGAGTGCGAGCGGTGCGTCATGGTTGTCAGAAATTCAACATGAAACTAACGTCATTCTGAAGGGACCGTACTTAGAGCAGACGTGACCGGACAGGTGCTCATGCGTGCCTACCTGACTGGCATGCCGGAATGCAAGTTTGGGCTTAACGACAAGGTTGTTCTGCAGAACGCACGACGAGCAGAAGGCGAGACGTACGAAGCGGGGACAGTGGAGCTCGAGGATGCGCAGTTCCACCAATGTGTGCGATTGAACATGTTCGACACCGACCGCAGCATCACGTTCATCCCGCCAGATGGCGAGTTCGAACTGATGCGGTACCGTGCAGAGAGCAGTGTACACCTTCCGCTGCGCATACAACCCATCGTTACGGAGGTTGGGAAAACCCACGTCGACTATACCATTGCGGTCAAGGCCAATTTCAACACCAAGCTCAGCGCAACGGAGGTGGTCATTCGAATACCGACACCGTTGAACACGACACAGGTCGACTGTAAAAGCCCGGCCGGAAAAGCGAAGTATGTCCCGGCCGAGAACCTCATCCGATGGCAGTACGTGCTTTCTCTTGCAATCGGCATTGTGGTCCTGACAAGAATCACAGAATACCACGTATTCAAGGAGGCAGTGAAGTGACGCTTAGCGCAACCGCTTCACTCACGCAGACCACGGACCGCAAGCCGTGGCAGCGGCCACCGATCGATGTCGACTTCCAAGTACTCATGTTTACAGCTTCTGGTCTATTAGTGCGGTACCTGAAAGTGTATGAAAAGAGCGGATACAACAGCGTCAAGTGGGTCCGATATTTGACAAAGGCGAACGGGAGTTATCAGATCAGGGTGCGTTTATCTCTCGTACTGTAGATAAGAATGTGCTCATGGATGTTGTAGTTCTGAGGTCGGAGCTCGATGTGTTTGTCATCCATTGTATGTATTTAGTGTAGTAAATGACGAACGGTCTTGCGCTTGCACAAACGTGCTCCTTGGTGAAATGAATTCATGGCCGTCATGTGGCACAGTCCTGCTTATAGAGGAGAACAACAGAGTGTATCCTTGTTCAATTGTGTATACTGGTGCTCGCCCGAGGTCGCCGTGCTCAACAGTAAGCGCGATATATATCTATCCTGAACACTGCTGCAAGATTTATGCTTTTATTATCGAGTGAATTGGGTGAGTCGCTTCCTTTCATTCACACGGAAGTTTCTGTTCACGCACGGGACAAAGAAATCTATCAGAACGGCGGTTCCATTCATTGGTTCTCTACTCAAACAAAAGGACAATAAAGGACTGGCAGTCACAACATCTGAATTAATCTCGGAAAGTTCAGTCTTCTCCCCCTGACCCATGGCCTTAATAAACCTTCGCTGGCATGGCTCGCTTATTGTAATCCGTTCTCGTGCCAGTACTTACTCAGGCTACCGGGTAAAACGGGGTGAACTGAACTGACCCGTCAACCGCACTCTCTTTTGTTTCCAACCTTCGTCACTCTCTATATCCACCCTCGCTTGTGCTCCGTCCTTGATAGCGCGCCTTCCCTTGGCCGTCAACCCTGAAGCATCATGATGCTTGTGTTTTCTGCTCTCCTCGTCTTCCTGCTCGCAGCCATCGCACAATGCATGTACATGCCCATCTCATCCAACCCAAGGACTGTGACGACTATTACCCCGCTTGGGCCTGCGATTGGCACTGTCACGGCCGCGGGGGCCGTCAAGTACGTTGTGCGGTATGCGAGCACGCCCATGCGTTGGGGTGCCCCGGTTGTCGAGAAGGTCTTCCTGGCTGCGTGCGTCCCCTCCCTCTGCGAAGGAAAACGTCCACTGACAGACCCATAGAAATATCTCAGACCCGTCGGCGTTGCCTCCTGTATGCCCCCAAAATGGTTACTCTCCTGGGCAGTACAGCGAAGACTGTCTCTTCATGGTCCTCTACGTCCCGCCCAACACGCGGCCATCCGCCTCCCTCCCCATGCTTATGTGGGTAGTACGTACTGTTCCCCTTCAACACGCGTCTCGTATCTGAAGGATTTGCAGCACGGCGGAACAAACATAATGGGCTCTGCCTCCAATCCCGGGCTTGACGGCTCCAACCTTGCGATAGCAACACAATCGATCGTGGCAGTCGTGCAATACCGACTCGGCGTCCTAGGTTTCGTGCCTCCATCAACCGTCGGGGCCGTGACCAACCCCGCACTGCGCGACCTCATCGCTGCACTGCAATTCCTGCACACCATTGGCCCCTCACTCGGCGGGTCTACGGCACGCGTCACCCTCGCTGGGCAGTCTTCTGGTGCTGGGCTGATCCGCGCTCTCCTCGGCACCCCTAGCGCAAGCCAGTACTTTACCCGGGCATGGCTGCACAGCGATCCGATGAACTATGGCCTCCTCCCACCGGCCTCGCTCGTCCCGTATCAGCAGGTGACATACGCTAACATCTCCTCACCGCTGACGGCAAGCGTGGACGACCTCTTGGCAACCTATGATAACGCGCTGAATGACCTTGAGCAGCCGTTTGACCTCGCTGGCCTGGAGGGTCCCCGCCCGGTGGTAGATGGCCAGCTCGTGCAGTACTGGATGCAACCATTCAGCACGTCCTACGCGCCTGCATCCCAGCTTCTCCCTAACAACCTCAAAGCGCTGGTCCTGACGACCACCTCTGCTGAAGCTGGTCCTGCCGACTATGCCGACCCTGCGTTTGCCCAACCCCTACCTTATGTGGCATTCCTTCCTATTCTCGAGAGTGTGCTGGGCGAACCGCGTGCTGGGGCTGTGGCGAACAGTAGCTACTATGCGGATCCCAGTGCCGCGAATGATCCTACTGGAGGGGATATTCGGAACTTGAGCGTAAAGGTTGGCACGGATCAAGTTTGGCGCTGTGAGTCTTTTTCTGTCTTCTCAAGTTGTTCTGTAGCTAATGGGCGTGAACAGGCTCAAATTACGCCTTTGCACGTGCATACTCGGCGCGGGGAGCGAAGGTCTACGTGGGCGAGTTCCAATCCGGTGCGCTCTCTACCCGGACAATACGCAGCCCCCTGCCGTAGCTTCCTTCTGTACCGACACGAGCAGCACCGTCTGCCACGAAGACGACATCTATCCCGTTTTCGGTACAACACCTAGTGCGAACGGAGCGCAGAACGCACTTACGCGAGAGGTGCAGCAGAGGTACGCGCAATGGCTCTTGAACGGCGTGCCAGGAGGGGACTGGAGGGGGGTTCAGGGGAACGATGTCAGCGCAAGGATCCTAGGAGGCCCACAGGATGCCGGGGTTGTTGCCGCTGGCGCGTGTGATCCAGCGTTTTGGGGACAAAGCGTAAACTTCGATTATCAGGTTTTTACTTCGTGATTTGTGAACGAACGACACTATTCTTTCGGGGTCATAATACTTTGTCTGCTGGTGATGACGGTCTTGACAATGTCTCGCACTGAGTCACAGCAGCCGATAACCAATCACCTCGGGTTAGTCTT
>NW_024467209.1:901085-914946 GCF_000292625.1 Dacryopinax primogenitus | reverse complement strand
GTTTGAATTATACAACCTTGTAAATTGATGTGATGCACATTAGTATTCTTCAGTGCTACCACTTCCTGCTCTGGCAATACCAAGCTTGATGGATCAAAGGGTCTTTCACCTCCGGACCAGTGGGAGGCTGTCAGGAGCACCGCTTCTTCATGAGCTGACTTGCCTGCCAAGAGTTTAATTCTGAGCCAAAAAAAAAAATGTAGAATCGTGATGTGTTCACACCGCGAGATATTGTTTAGCTACGCGGACTTAGTGCTACAACATCTAGTATGATGAAGAAGAGAGAAATTATTAGATTTGTTGTCGGACGTGGCAGGAAAAGATGACGAAAAGGGATGAGGAAGGAGCACAGCTAGCACCGCATTTCCCTGTTGGGTGGGCACGAGATTGAATGGGCAAGGGATCCCACGACCAACGCATGACAACCCTCTCTCTTCAATTTCTTTTTCATCTCCTTCTCTCTCTTACTTTTGATTACTTCGAGTGGAAAAGTTCATTATCAATTGCTTGATTAACTTGTTGATTTGTCGGATATTCACACGGATAACATCTTTGTCTACTCGATTGAAAAGGAAGATTAGCAATGTCGTCCATTCCAGTGCCTCTAATTCCCACGCCTCCGCCTCACTCAACGCACGCAATGCATCAAGCCTCCTCAACTCTCCCTCTCTCCCCCTCATCTGCAGCAGCATCCGTTCGTCGTGTGCATACAATCTCATCCTCTACATCCCGAGCTCGTTCACGCATCGCCGAGGAGCGCGATGATTGGGAGAACGGCGAGGGAGTGGAGGAAGAGTATGCTTACGAAGGACTTGGCGGTGTCGGCGAAGAGTGTGCCAATGACTCGCACATATCCATACTACTCTAATACATGAACTGATCGATCACTTCCCCATAGATATCCATCCCAACCTCTCGATAATTGTCCAACCCTACAACACTCACATCGCTCCCATTCACGCCCCATATCATCTGTCCCCTCCCCTCCGCCCACATCGGCCAGTAAGCCCCTCCAACAGGGGACGCATTCGGGTTCCCAGTAGTGACGAAAGAGATATATGCGGTCATCATCCCTCTGCTCACTTGGTCCTTGAGAAGCCCGAAGAGGGAGGCGATGTCCGATCCGTGGGAGGCGCCGTACCACGCTGTGCGGCTATGTCCGTAGAGGTAGGACCACGCTGGTAGCCCTTGTGCAGTGTACTGGGAGAGGACGAACCTGCGGGCAGCGACGAAGAGGTAGTCACCGAAGATTGCGTTCATCTGGCCGCGTGTTAGTGACTGTTGTTATCCTGCACTTTGTCATCTTACCCGCTTGGTTTGGGGTGTGAGCTGGTACACTATGCACCTGTTAACTCAAGTTCAATCGCATGTGAACTGCTTACGATTGCCTGTGCCGAATGGACTTCCCTGGGCCGGATCTTGTGGGTAGGCAGCGCTATTTCTCTTCAGCCTTCCCTTCACATACAGGTCTATTCACTCACTCTCCGCCGTCAGTCCTTCCGCCATACCTATCCCCATCAGGGTAATGCATCACAAAGGAAGCAGGAAGTACGTACTCTCCATCCATCCCTCGAACCCCTCTTCATCAGTAACGTTACACCAGAAGGCCTCGAATCCCGCTCCTTCATCCATCACGTCCCCAACAATAATCGGCACCTTTGCGAACCTTCCCTGCCTGAGCAAGTTCTGTGGCGTATCCGGCAGTGTCCACCCGTCGACTTGAGGCGCATATAATACGAGATCCTTGATCGTCCACCAAAACGTCGTGTTCCCCACACTCTCCGCCAGGAGCTCGTTCGGCACCCCCCGGAGACAGGAGATCTTGTCCACAGCCTCAGCGCACCCGACGAGCGCAACGAACTTGTCGAACCGGGCTTGCGGGTACGCCGCGGGTGAGGGAGCCATAGGCACGAGCGAGCCCGATTTGAGGATCGCACGCTTAAACGGTGCATTCTGGCCGCCATACATCAGCAGCTGGAAGAACGTGCATATCGCTCCTGCCGACCCTCCCGATACCTGTGCTTCTCAGCATGTCAAGCAAACACCACTGCAGCCCCCAAGACGCACCGTGACGTTCTCGGGGTCACCGCCGAATGCAGCAACGTACTTCTGCACCCAGTCCAACGCGGCGCGTTGATCGAGTATACCGAGGTTCGACACTCCTGCGTCTATCACTTCCTGGCCGGGCAAGAACCCCCATATGCTCATGCGATAATTGACCGCGACGAATATGATCGGCTGGCCGTTCTCCACCGAGGTTTGGACAATGTTCTGCCCCGGGAGGACGTAGGCCGATATTCTACCGTTTATCCCTCCCCCGCCATAGATCCAGAACAGTACTGGCAGCTTGGCGCCCTCCCTCGTCCCCTCCGGACGGAAGAGGTTGACGTACAGACAGCCCTCTGACGTGTTCGCCGTCTGAACCACACCGGGCCGGGAAGACGTTGTGGCGCTGATATTGGCAAAATCCTCGAGAAGACTAGCGGGGATCGGGTTCAGCGCAGATGGGGCCTGCATACAGTCGGCTTTCTGCCGCGTGGCGTCCTGCACCCCTTGGAAGCTGTTCACAGGGGCGGGGTGACGTAGCCGCTTGTCCCCGACTGGAGGGGCGGCGTACGGAAGACCGAGGAAAAGCTCGACACCGTTAGAAGTGTTCGTCCAGCCAAGGAAGGTGCCGTACTCGAGGGCGACTTGGGGACCGCCAACTGCTGCCCCGGCGCTGGCGCTAGCTTGAAGACAAGCAAGCAAGAAGTTGAGCATCATGGACTGGTGAGGGCAACGAGAGACGACGAGTTACGCCTTGACAATTCAATGCTTGGCTTATAACGACGCTCTCGTTCTCTTGCGGCGGTGGTACGATCTGCCGGAATGTCCGAAGTCACGAACAAGCAGACGGCACCGAGTATCGCAATGACTGCGGGGCATCGCTCAGATCAACCCTTTTCAAGACGTTCTCGAGACTAGAAGCCCGACAGGAGGATATTATCATGATTTTGCGAAGCAGGGGCGGCCGTATACCGGAGCACACATACCACCGGAAGGAAGAATCTCACGCATTGACCGCAGGGGAGTACGTAATAACTCGGAAGGGAACCAAGGAAGAGAACCAAAGCTCTTCTCAATGAGGAGGGGTTTCGGTCCAATTTGGCTTCTTGGCACTGCATTAATGCTTGATAGCCACGGCCGGATGTTCGACCTTCCCATGGCGTGTTTTACGGTGCAAAGCACCTCCACATCTGACAGATGCAACTTTACGAGTGATGTAGACTTCCCGCCGCTCTTCTAAGGTAAACGTGTATATTTCCAGAACCGACAAGTTTTCTTTTTGTGCTTATATTCTGAAGTTCCTTTGTGAAACTAGATAGGAAATGAAAATTGTGCTTTGAGCCCGAAGTCGGTTCGAAAGACTTTTGAACGACATATTTGAGATCAAGGGTCGTGTACGGTTGGGGCTTGGAGAGGGGGTTATGTAACGAATGTTGGGATAGTGTATGTGGTGTCCGAGGGGTTGTCGCTGTTAGCCTACACCGTTGCGAAAAATGCGGCGCAAGCGCGACAGCCTATGTTATTCTCTCTTCTCGGAGCTGCTCTGTCTAGCTCTAATACTCATCGTTCTCATCGTCGGGACTAACAGCGGGTCAACAAGAGTAGAATAAGGTAGAGCCCAGACGTACACATTAACAGGCCCTTAATAGGCTTTACGGTAGCATCCTCGATAGCGTGACGCAGGAGCATAACGCGGATGGAAGACCAAGCAATGACGAGCACACCGAATGCGGCAGGGATGAGCCAATAGAGAGGCGACAAGTGGTAACTGCCACCGAACACGACGTGCAAGGGCGGTGTGTACTATGGGAACGTTAGCGATCGACAGTGATCATCTTGTGCGACCTTACAATGATGAACATAGCCAAGCAAGCGCCGCAGAAGATGCCTGCAAAGTTCCAATAGTTGCTGATGATCTGTCTGCCGAAGGGGAACTTGAACTTGGCCTTGACTGCGAACATATTGAAGCATTGGGCGATGTAGATCGACAAGTAAGTGATAGATTGGGCCTGCGCCAGAGCATCGTATTGCTGGGCGCCGTTGAGCTGAATGCAATCATTAGTTACAGCTGTCAGATGTAAAGGGAGAACTTACCGTCTGTCCACGGGCATTGACAAAGTCAGGACTGCCGGCCGTGAAATAAACAATAGGGTTGGAGCCACTTCCAGCATCCTGAGCTCGACGAAGATCGTAGGGAGAGAACCCAGCTTTGTAGAACACTACAAAGTACGCAACCAAAGCACCGAGCATTTCAATGACACCAATTTCCAAATAGGCATATGACAGAAGCTTGCCGTCCACGAGGATTTCATCGTCTGATTTCTCTAATCGGTCAAGCCAGAAGCTCTTTGTGAATGGGGACTGGAGATGCATGAGCATCTTCCGACCCCAGCTGGGTGGGATAGGATCTCCAGTCTCTTCATCATAGTGCATGGTCTTGGTGCGGCGGAGAGCCCGCTGCTTGCGCCTGACAATGGAACCCGAAGTGACTGGCTTACGAGGCTGCAGACGCATCATTTGCTCAGACTCGGGAGGATCCCAGGCGAAAGACAAGGCAGCGAAGAGCTCAAACCCAAGATCTACAAATCACGTCAGCCAGCTTCGACTCGAAAGAAGTCAGAGTATACCGATGACAAGAATCAGGATAGCAGACAGTGGGAGCGGAATCGGCACGACGACATAAAGCAGCTGGGGGATGACTTCGGGCACAGAGTGGGAGACGGTGTATTGAATAGAACGCTTCAAGTTGGCGAAGATCAAGCGACCCTCGGTCACACCCTTGACTGTGGAGGCAAAGTTATCGTCGAGCAGGATCATGTTGGCTGCTTCTTTAGAGACGTCAGAACCGCTGATGTTCATCGCGATACCAAGGTCGGCCTTCTTGAGGGCAGGAGAATCGTTGACACCATCGCCGGTACTATTCATCCAATGTCAGGTTCGAGCCTCGCACAAACTGGGTACGTACACTCCAACAATATGACCCAGAGCCTGAGCGTGTTTAACGATCTCCAGCTTGTGCTTAGGCGAGGTACGAGCAAACACGATTTCCCTCGTGTTGAGGACTGTGATTCATCAGGAACAAACGGAAATGAGGGCGTTGTCAACGTACTCTCGTCCCACTCATGGGGCTGGAGGGAGTCGATCCGGTCACCATGAACGACAACAGCCTCGACCTCATCTGCGTAAATCTGATCGACGGGCTAGTGTGTTGTTTAACACAATGGGGTTCATCTACACAAAGGACAGCTCACCCTGTGAGTCTTGCGTGCAAGGGATTCCTTCGTGTCACCAATAATGAGATCTAGCCAAACAATCAGCGTCCATACATCAATATCAACGCCGTGCCGACTTACTGATCTTGCGTGCGATCGCTTCGGCCGTCTTAGGATGATCACCAGTAACCATCATCACCTTTATCCCCGCACTCCGAAGCGTACCGATCGCCTCGCGCACGCCGTGCTTAGGTGGGTCTTCGAGCGATACCAATCCGACAAAACAGTATCCCTCCACGGGGCAGTTGTTTTCCTGCTTCGAAAAGTGGTAAGTGGCAGGGTACTTGTCCCCCGGAAGCAGGATCTGTGCGCAAGCGATAACCCGGTGCCCACGGGAGGCCATATAGTTGTATGCGTCGTCATATTGTTTCTTGATATCGTCCGTGAGCGGAAGTGACTTTCCGTCAGCAGAGAGGTACGTGTCACATTTCATGAGCACGCGCTCCGGGGCGCCTTTCATCATCACCCTCAGCTGGCCGTTTACATGGTTCATGTTGACGATGACGAGGGCCCACTTGTTCTCCGAGTTGAAGGGGATCTCGAATACCTTCTCGTGCACTTCGCGCATCTTGTCGTAGCTCGGCTCGTTCCTTCCCGCGAACCGCGTGAGTCCGGTCTCAGTAGCATCGCCGAGGATCTCGCGCTGGTCAAAGGGCACGTCCGTACGGTCAAACTTGATCTTCGAGTTGAGCACGGCGATGTTGATAATGTCCCTCATACCAGAGGCCTTGATATCGAATGGGAGGGTGTCGGCGGCATCGTTGTTTGACTGGAAGGCGCTGTACATCTTTAGGCCGATCCATATGTTCGTAACTGTCATCTGGTTGCGCGTCAGAGTCCCGGTCTTATCCGTCGCGAGTAGGGTGAGCGCGCCGAGGGTCTCAACGCCCTGGAGGTCCTTAACGAGCACGTTCTGGTTAGCCATGCGTTTAGCGGCGATAGAGAGAAGGAGAGTGACGGTAGCGGGAAGACCCTCAGGCACCCAGGCAACAAGCACCGACACGGCGAACGTAACGGTCTGGGCGGCCTTGCCCTTGTACACGCTGCCGATACCGATGGCGAAGAAGATGACCGCGGTGATGATAGCGATGCAGGAGATGATGAGTACGAAGTGGTCAATCTCGATCGCGAGCGGGGAACGGTTGCCTGATTCGGACCCGGTAAGGGAGGCGATCTGCCCGATGAACGTGTTGTCTCCGGTACGGAGGACGACTAGCAGAACATCAACAACAACACTCGAAAAACAGTGCTGGACGTACCGCCGTAGCCTTCACCGCTGACGATAAGCGTCGAGTTGAAGGCGAGGTTCTCAGCCTCTACAGTCCGGGCTGTACTGCCCTCAGGCAAGCATCGCCTTTCCTGAGGCTCAGATTCTCCGGTAAGCGAGCTATTGTCAACCTTCAGATCCGTAGCCGCAAAGATATACAGATCTGCGGGGGTCTTGTCGCCCATGCGCTGTTCAAGTTCAGCCTTTACCCATTCCCCAAATAAGGAAAAATGGGAGGGCGTACAATAAGCACCACGTCACCCTTGACCAAACTGGCCGCAGGAACGCTGGAGAGCTTGCCTTCGCGCACCACCCGGCAGGTAGGAGGGATCATAGCAAGAAACGAAGCGAGTATAGCCTCCGACCTATCATCGAATCAGCCGAAAGGCGCAAAGCAGAGGGCCGGACTACTTCTGAAGCTGGTAGAACTCGATCCCAGCGTTGAGGACTGCGAACGCGGAGATCAGTCAGTAGTCAAGAGCAAGGGAGGAGCGAGGAGGGGGGGCATACAAGCTACTCCAATCAGAATCGCTCCAAGATATTCGTTTGCTTGGTTGTCCTATCGAGGTGTGAGAGCGCTGCTACCCGGAACGCATACACGCACCGCAAAATCGATACCCAGGAGGATGTACTCCAGCACACCTGCAATGATCAGCAACACGTTAAACAAGCTGCTCAAGCAGTCAAAGAACTGAGGGAATCAGCCCGGCACAGCACAGTACAACAGTCAGATACTCACGCGTCGTAAAGCGCTCTTCTTCTTGGGAGGGGTGAGCACGTTGGGCCCGTCACGCTTGAGCCTGGCGGCGGCCTCTTGTTCGGAGAGACCGATACTTGTACCTGCTGCCAAGGGGGGCAGGGCGAACGTGGTATGGAACTCGTCCATCACCCGGGCGGGCGTGTACTGGTGTTCGTGCTATCACAAGCCTCAGCAACGGCTCATACAAAAGAAGGGCACGTACGATATCGACCTGTTTCTCCTCGAGGTCAAGTTCCTTCTTCCCCTTGCCCTTCTCCTTGGCCTTGGCCGCTCTCTCCTCCTGCAAATGCGCGTATCCAGCAGCACTGAGCTCCTTCTGCTCCTGTGTCAATTGCCGGCGCATTCCTACCCCTGGAGGGCGAACGACGGGAACAGCAGCATGCTGGTGCTTCTCGTCCTCCTCCGGGCGGGAGAAGGCGATGTGGTGCGCGTCCTGGTCGAGTGGGGCAGGAGGGGAGACAGAGGCAGAAGATGCCTTCTCCTCCGCGTCGTCTACGGGGGAGACAGCGTGCGGTTGTCCGTCTCCCTCAGAGGGGGGTACGACTGGCGCAGGCTCGTTCTCGTCGCCTGACATTGCTGGCGTTTGGGGGGATGGAATGAAGGGGAGAGAGATAAGAGGGGGAAGGGTTATATACTGCGCCCCTAAGCAAGGTTCTCGATCCGGGTTCTGTCGATCGACTAGCCGGCTCGATCGAGGAATGTATCACAGACAATGTAGAACACTTTGCTGATGAGAAGGATGGAGGGTCGAACCCAAAGGGAAAGAGAGTGATCACCACCCACTTGCCTCCCTCAGCGCCCTGCTTCCCTTACATCCATCTAGACCCGTTGAAAATTCACTCATCAGAGCACACGAGCCTTGGTGACACTGTTAAGCGTGCGAATATTTAGTAAATGTCAACGAAAAATGAGGACAGCTTGCGGGCGATTATACACCTCTCAAGCGATCGACACGGGCAGGTGCGCGGTCATCGGTATTTTCTCTGTTTATGTCTCTGTCAGGGTGAATGAAGACTTCGGACACTTCCGCCCTGTTCCGACATGCCTCCAAAGCTAGTGCTTATCGTTCTGCTGCAGAGTGCGTGGAGCTACGGTTGAGACCTATGAAATCTCCTTCTGGTATTTAAATTTAATGACAGAAGTTGACCACGTTGACAGCACTCGTAGGCGTGAGAGAACGCAAGAACTGATTTCCAGCAATATCCTCTCCACTGTCGTAAATACATTTCTTCTTTTACATCACTTCTTTCGGTGCAGCGATATCGAACTGCCGAATGCCCCAAACACAACACCACCAATCGGACTCCTAATCTGACATTCAAACCACACCCGCATGCGTTGGAGGTGCAAAAGGATTGGTGGAGAACATTTCATCCTCAGCCCGACTCCCCGTCTAACGCGACTCAGCGCCACGTGGTTAGGGAACCTATTAATAACCGTTTGGGTTACTCACTCGGCACAGCCACTTAGCGCCCCTTGCCACGTCCCACACGGGTTCTCCACTTACGGGCACGATATGGCTGACAACACACTCAAAGGCCTTACTTCCTCTACCGATACCTTCTCCGGCGAAGGCCTCAGGATAGGCATCGTACATACACGGTGGAATAAGCAGGTCGTCGATGCGCTCGTTGCTGGTGCACTGGGCAAGCTGAGGGAGAGGGGGGTGAAGCAGGAGAACGTCGTGGTGCAAGAAGTACCGGGGAGCTATGAGCTGCCTTTCGCTTGCTCTAGGTGCGTGTCAATCTAATGTGTGTGGGAGGTAGCTTATAAGGGCAAAGGATGATCGCTGCCTCTCAGTTGCAGGCTAGCAGCGCTGCCCCGGACCTAATGGACTCCACCGCCCTTCTCTCGCTCGCCGGCCCTGCACCCGTCGCCCAAACCGGCGCTTCCACCTCCACCCTAGACGCGATAATTGCCATCGGTGTACTGATCAAAGGGTCGACGATGCACTTCGAGTACATCTGCGATGCGACCTCCCAGGCGCTTATGAAGCTGCAGATGGACACAGGCGTGCCGGTCATCTTTGGCGTGCTTACGTGCTTGAACGACGAGCAGGCGCTGGCTAGAGCTGGCTTGGGAGAGGGGCAGAAACATAATCATGGTGGGGATTGGGGGCTGGCGGCGGTGGAGATGGGAGCGAAGAACAGACTTTGGGGACAAGGGAAGTTCCATTGACCGGACTGAGCGAGGACGAAAAGAGATATGCCCCTGCTACGGGAAGCAAGTGTATTCTAGACAGGAAAGAAGAATGAATGAATACTAGACCGCGCATCTACATATCTGCCATGTATATGCCGAGTGTAGCTGGGTCAGACAGCATTATATCGTGGGGATCTTCCTCGGCGCATCCATTTCAGGCAACAGCACAAAACGGGAACGCCGGCAAATAGCGAAGACGGCATATCCCGACGGCAGTGGGTACCTAGCCGACGAATACAGCAGCAAACTGGGTGTTGTTGTGGATATTACCTGCGTGTTCTGCGTCCTGCATCCTGCGTTCCATGCCGTCCTGCTGGGTACAACTATGGATGTTCGCTTCCATACGAATGGAGTTAGACGAAGGTACGAATGGAGGGAACTGAGGTGGCTTCATTTGTGCATTACTTGTCTGTTAAGGATGATAACCTCAGATAGTCACATCTTGCCTATGGACAACATGATAACGATCTGTTTCACCACATACCTGTACAAATCCACATGTGAACAATTCCATTTCTTCCTCGCCCATTGCCCTACATATGATACAACTCTGGACTAGAGAACAGGCTCTGCACAAAGGAAGAATGCACAACTACAAGAACTATGATAAATGTCATGTCATGTCGTCGTCGCACAAGCCATTGTCCAAAATCCGGCAGGGCAGTCCATGCGTTTAGGCAAGTTCAACTGCGATTCAGTTCTTCTCGCATTCCATTCGTTAGTGAGCATAGGGGAGAAAGCAGGAGAAAACAGAAATGGGAGGGAGAGAACGTGAATTTGGGTTGGGGTGTGTGCAGGGTACAGGTATGAGTTCGCGCACTGTCCTTGCGAAGGAAATACGGGTGATTTGTGAAAACTGAAAAGGAAAAGAGAGGGCATATGCACGGAGCGGTTCTTATCATTTCGACTTTCGTTGTCGTCTAAATCGGTTTCTTGCGATGATTATCTGTGAAGGTCGTTCGTTGTTCGGTAGCACTGAGGACAACATTCAGAAGCCCCTCATACCCACAGCGCTGGGTATGAACGGTGTTCCCGTCGCACCGCCAGGCAGCTGCACGCCGGCCGTTCCGACCCCCCCCATTTGCTGAGGATTCGGGCTCTGGCTCTGTCCCTGACTCCGCCTCAAGATCCCTTGCAAGGTCTGCTCATACTGTGGCGACGGCGTGCGCGCCAGCTGGGTATGCGCCGGCATTGCAAATGGCGGTTGGGGAAGACCCATACCGTGTGGGGCGAAGGACGGGAAGGGTTGCTGAATGGACATTTGAGGTGGAGGAGTGGAGCGCTGTCCTGGCTGGGCATAGGGAAGTACCGGAGTCTGGAATGTTTGGGTTTGCATCTGCTGAGCGGGTTGCTGCTGAGGAATAGCACCGCCCTGCATTTGTGGAGTCCCTTGAACAGCCCTAAGCTGAGCTTGTTGCTGCAAGAAAGTCAGCAACACAGCCTTCTTCAAATAGAGGACTCGCCTACCTCATAGTAAATGAAATCCTGCAGCAAGCTCGTCCTCGCTGGATGCGTGAGGAAGATACGAAGCATCTCCTGTCCTGCATCTTGAAGAAGCTCCTGGGTATCCCTCGAATTGGTTACCGGCTTCTTCTCCTGGGTATTGCTATACCTTCATCAGCGCACGCCATGCGCTTGCAACAAAGGGAGCACTCACTTCAACTTGATATGCCTCAAGACCGAGTTCGGCACGTCCCTTACAAAGATCCACCTGACCTTGAACACACCCTTCCACTTATCCTGTGCCCACACCGTCGAGCTCCTGGTATAGTCCAGTGGGGTAAGCATCTCCGCGACACCGCAGAAGTGGCCTGAAGCGTTGACGGAGAAGAAGAGGTATATCGGCCCTCGCCCGGCAGACTCCTTAAATGCCCGGTCGAGACGCTTGTTCCCAGGCTCGGTGGAGGACCATATCTCATACTTCAATGACTTGTGCACGTCGTCCTCCGTGTAGGACTTGATCACGAAGTACCTCGCCTGTCACACACGTCAGCGCGAGTATCACTCATAAAATTGAAGACGTACGAAAGGCGCTTGCGTATCAAACGTGGGCGGGTTATACCCCTTAGCCGCGATTAGCGCAGGCACGTCGATAGGGCTCGTCAAGCCCTCCCCTACACTTCCAGCCGAAGCAGCAGCGAGCGCTTCGCCCAAGCTCATGCCCAAGAACGCACCCTGCTGTTCTTGTATCTGCTGCTGCTGTTGCTGCTGATGATGGTGCGCATGCGAGCCAGCAGGGAAAACACGGATCGCCTGCGTTCGGCGGAGGTTTGCGCCAGGTGCGCTGAGCCGGTCAAAATCTCCCTGGGTAGGGGTGCGATTGTTGATACTTTGGTCTTGCTCCGGTGGTGCTAACCCTCCGTTCCCGTTGCCAGCTATACCGGGGATGAGAGAGGGACTAGGGGCGGGGCTGGCCCCAGTACCGGTGGCGCTCTCGGTACTGCTCGTACTGGGACGCTGGACATGCTTGCCCGAGTAACCAGCGGGAAGGGGCGGAGGAGCAGGCATCCCTCCCAGCATTCCGGGCATACCTAACCCCATCCCACCTACACCAGGGCTCATACCGCCCATGCCTATGCCCATGCCCATGCCCATGCCCATATTGCCCATGCCACTCATACCGCCCATGCCCGCACCCATGCCGAGACCAACGTTGGGCACACCTTGCGGAGGCAAAGAGAGCGGTGTATGTGCGTACTGCGCTGGCAGGTATGGGTTGGTGTGCTGCCCGTGCCCAAGGGGTGGGAAAGCGGCCTGCGAGGAGGTAGGGCCCTTGGGAGGCGGCGAGGAGGGGGTGGTGACGAGATTGAGCGGAGGACGGGCTTGAGGCTGAGGAGACCAAGGCTGTCCCAGCGGAGGGGCAGGCGGAGAAGCAGGCGTACTGACAAGATGTGCACCTGCAGCGCCAGCCGCTTGCGCAAATCGAGGTGCGGAGAAGGCCGGGGTGGACGTTCCCGAGCTCGCAGCCGTCGCAGGGTTCGGCATCATGTGTGCTGCCCCGTCTAGAGCGAACTGGGCGATGGTACGCTGCACCTGTTCAAGCCGTGCTTCCCAGGCGGGGTCTAGCACCGGTCCAGTAGTCATATCTACTGCGGACTGTTGCTGTTGAACACTGGCGGTGGGAGGAGGGGTGGCCCAAGGAGAAGCACGGACGGGGGATGTGGGTGGGGAGAGTTGTTCTCCACTGCCCTCGACCGCTCCACCAGAAGAGTTGCTTCCTATGCTCGCAGTCTGTCCGTGTCCGCGACTGCTTGTGGTGGACCCAGGGTTCCGCAACGCCGGAGAGCGCGCCAGGCGCTCAGAAACCCGTCGCTGGCCGTAAGTGAGCGAGTGTGCGCGCCGCATGTCCGAGGTGAGGTCGTCGTGCATTTGCTTTGGCAGACCCGGGCCGGGGTAGAGGGAGGGAAGGAAAGGGGAGAGAGGGGACGAAGTCGAGGACTGGGAGTGGGACCGCGAGTGGGTGTGCTGCGGGCCACTGATAGGCGTAGGGAGAGCGTCCGTCGGTGAAAGCGCCGGATCAGTAGAGGCCTAGGATTACACCAGGTCAGTCAGATAAGATAGGCCACATAGATGCGAAAAGGGACAGCAGTACATCTTCGCCTCCTGAGCGTAAGCCTCGCATCTCCCGCTCCCAGTCCTCCTCCCCCTGCTCCTCCGCTTCAGCTTGGATCTGCTGCAACGAGTTCTTCATCCTGAGCTGTCCTCCTGGCGGGGGAGACGGCTGGTTGTACCTCGATGCAAAGGCTGTCAAACGATCGCATCAGCATGTATCCTCAATTCCGGAGAGCACGGAGAGATGATGGCAATTGACAGGAAAGATGACTTGCCTCTATTGTAGCGACTAGGCATGGAGTTGTGCCTCTGGAGTCCATCGCCCTCCCATCCCAAGTTCTCCTGCCACACCTCTTCGCCGACACCGCCAAGTCCTTCGTAAGCATACTCTTCCTCCACTCCCTCGCCGTTCTCCCAATCATCGCGCTCCTCGGCGATGCGTGAACGAGCTCGGGATGTAGAGGATGAGATTGTATGCACACGACGAACGGATGCTGCTGCAGATGAGGGGGAGAGAGGGAGAGTTGAGGAGGCTTGATGCATTGCGTGCGTTGAGTGAGGCGGAGGCGTGGGAATTAGAGGCACTGGAATGGACGACATTGCTAATCTTCCTTTTCAATCGAGTAGACAAAGATGTTATCCGTGTGAATATCCGACAAATCAACAAGTTAATCAAGCAATTGATAATGAACTTTTCCACTCGAAGTAATCAAAAGTAAGAGAGAGAAGGAGATGAAAAAGAAATTGAAGAGAGAGGGTTGT
>NW_024467209.1:883708-899456 GCF_000292625.1 Dacryopinax primogenitus | reverse complement strand
CGAAGTTTACGCTTTGTCCCCAAAACGCTGGATCACACGCGCCAGCGGCAACAACCCCGGCATCCTGTGGGCCTCCTAGGATCCTTGCGCTGACATCGTTCCCCTGAACCCCCCTCCAGTCCCCTCCTGGCACGCCGTTCAAGAGCCATTGCGCGTACCTCTGCTGCACCTCTCGCGTAAGTGCGTTCTGCGCTCCGTTCGCACTAGGTGTTGTACCGAAAACGGGATAGATGTCGTCTTCGTGGCAGACGGTGCTGCTCGTGTCGGTACAGAAGGAAGCTACGGCAGGGGGCTGCGTATTGTCCGGGTAGAGAGCGCACCGGATTGGAACTCGCCCACGTAGACCTTCGCTCCCCGCGCCGAGTATGCACGTGCAAAGGCGTAATTTGAGCCTGTTCACGCCCATTAGCTACAGAACAACTTGAGAAGACAGAAAAAGACTCACAGCGCCAAACTTGATCCGTGCCAACCTTTACGCTCAAGTTCCGAATATCCCCTCCAGTAGGATCATTCGCGGCGCTGGGATCCGCATAGTAGCTACTGTGCGCCACAGCCCCAGCACGGTTCGCCCAGCACACTCTCGAGAATAGGAAGGAATGCCACATAAGGTAGGGGTTGGGCAAACGCAGGGTCGGCATAGTCGGCAGGACCAGCTTCAGCAGAGGTGGTCGTCAGAACCAGCGCTTTGAGGTTGTTAGGGAGAAGCTGGGATGCAGGCGCGTAGGAAGTGCTGAATGGTTGCATCCAGTACTGCACGAGCTGGCCATTGGAGGCAGTGGAATGGACGACATTGCTGATCTTCCTTTTCGATCGAGTAGACAAAGATGCTATCCACGTATATATCCGACAATTCAATAAGTCAATCAAGCAATTGATAATGACCTTTTCCACTCGAAGTAATCAAAAGTAAGAGAGAGAAGGAGATGAAAAAGAAATTGAAGAGAGAGCGGGTGAAGGGATTGTCATGCGTTGGCTGTGGGACTGCTTTGTGCGTCGGTGTAATTGTAATGAATTACGTACACATGACAACTATTATACTACAGATAGAACGAGCGTGTAGGATGTATTACATGCGGGTAAAGTGTCAGACAACTATAATTCATAATCAGACTTGTATGACAATGACAGCTAGTGAAATCAGACTTACGCCATGCAGTCGCAACGACAGCTACAAGAATCAACGTTCAGGCAATGACGTCACGTATGGTTACGCATGCTGCATTTAAAATACAGGTCCGGCCCAAGGTTATCGAGTGGCCCAGGCAACTCAGTGTCGCTTCATACGCCTGCATGGTGCACGGATCTGAGCATTCTCCGAGTTTGTTCAGGGCGCCAACGCACGCCTCTGCAGCTCAGCGCGTGTTGTCGTCGGTACCTGCCGGTACAATGGGAATTTCCTGGTATCAGGTAAGTGAAAGGGATCAGACAAAAGGGAAGCGCATGACATACTGGTACATGTATGCTGTCCTCGTCGCCCTCCCCATCATCCAACTCTGCTTGTCCACCTCCGTTGTTCGCTTCAACTTCAGGAGGTGCGCAAGCTTCGATTTCTTCATCGTCATCCCTCGACGGGAACCAGGGAGTTAGGTGAGGAATGGCCGAGGTGCGTGATGAGGGGTGACGGGGCGAGAGGAGGACATGCTTATACTAGTGGTGTTGGGTGTGTGAACGAGAGGATGCATCCTCCCTCCCAAACTCAGTTCCTCAACACCGCGTGGAAGCCATTTGCTAGGTTCACATTCGGTTTGATATATACGGCCGTAGTACAGGCCACATACCTGGATGGTGCAGGCGTCTGAACATTCCCCGAGTTGGTTCAGGGCGCCGATGCATGCGTCTGCAGTTGAGCGCGTGTTGTGACGGCGCCATTCGATTTGAGTTCAGGAGCAGTAAGAATGGGGGTAGATGCGGGAGTATAATCACGTGGTTGTGAGCGTCTGTTTTTGCGCCATTCGTTTCTCCGCGGCTTTTGTGTCTTCTCTTGTGTGGTGCCCTTCACAGTCATTGACAGCTTACTACTCCCTGTCCAGCTCTTAACTCTCTCCTCAACCACCACCATGCTAACACGGCACATATCATACGCAGCACGCCGTATTCCTTCCTCATCCCGCGCACTAGGCAGCATCAGGACATTCGTACACCCAACCCCGCCAGACAGCGCCAGCGTGCAAGATGTGCGGCAGGCACCTCCTCCCTCTCCCCCAAGTCCTCCAGAGCCAGAACCGCACTTCCAGCCTGCGCCCGACATGCTAGGATTCAAACTCGACGTCCCTAAGAGGGAAGAGATTACCCTCCGCCCGATCTACCTCGATGTGCAGGCTACGGCTCCTATGGACCCTCGAGTGCTCGACGCCATGCTCCCGTACTATACCGACCAGTATGGGAATCCGCATTCGCGCACGCACGCTTATGGCTGGGAGGCAGAGGCGGCGGTCGAAAAGGCTCGCAAGCACGTAGCGGACCTCATCGGTGCTGAGGACAAGGATATGATCTTCACTAGCGGGGCGACAGAGAGCAATAACATGATCATCAAGGGCGTGGCGAGGTTTCACAAGGAGAAGAAGAATCACATTATCACTACCCAGACTGTGCGTTGTTTTGAACACTGTGCGGGCGTTTACTGATGCCCTGCAGGAACACAAGTGCGTTCTGGACTCGTGTCGCAAGCTCCAGGAAGAGGGGTTCGAAGTCACCTACCTCCCCGTGAAGCAGAACGGACTCGTAGACCTCGCCGAACTCGCCCAGGCCATACGACCCACCACCTCCCTGGTCAGTATCATGGCCGTCAACAACGAGACGGGCGTCATCCAACCGCTGAAGGAGATCGGCGAGCTGGTAAAGCAGCATCGTGGCGTGTACTTCCACTCGGACTGCGCACAGGCTGTCGGCAAGATACCGATCGATGTGAACGAGGCGAAGCTGGACTTCGTCAGCATCTCCGGGCATAAGATCTATGGGCCCAAGGGGGTTGGCGCCGCTTATGTAAGACGAAGGCCGAGGGTCAGGCTCGAGCCTATCCTGAGCGGTGGAGGGCAGGAGCGAGGCCTAAGGAGCGGTACGCTCCCAGCGCCTCTTATCGTAGGGCTGGGAGAGGCATGCAGGCTCGCACAGCGGGAGATGGCGGTGAGTTTTCGGTTTCTGCATGATACGGGGTGGGTGGGTGATGAGAGCTGCACACAAGCGACTCTGGTCGCGAGAGCGCGGCGGCGGGCTAAGGCTCACCGGCCACGCGAGGACGTCTGTGCAGGGGTACTGACGCTAGCCCCGTACCCTCAACCTTGAAGCAGCATGCTTATTCTCCTCAGGCCGACCACTCACGTGTCTCCGCCCTCTCTCAACGGCTCATCGACGGGATCACCTCCCGCGTCACCCATATCGTGCGAAACGGCGACCCTGCCGGCTATCCTGGCTGCGTGAACCTCTCGTTCTCCTACGTGGAGGGCGAGTCCCTCCTCATGGCGCTCAAGGACGTAGCCCTCTCCTCTGGCTCGGCATGTACGAGCGCCAGCTTGGAACCGAGCTACGTCCTCCGGGCGTTGGGCGCGGCGGAGGACATGGCACACAGCAGCCTGAGATTCGGGATTGGAAGGTTCACAACTGAAGCGGAGATCGATTTTGTCATCGATAGGATCGTCGGCGTCGTCACCAAGCTTAGGGATATGAGGTGCGTGCTTTTGTTGGGGGTTTATGTGATGGTGCTGATTGGCGCGATAGTCCGCTTTGGGAGATGGTACAGGAGGGAATCGATCTGGAGACGATCGACTGGTCGCAGCATTAAGTTGCGCCCAGCTGGTCTACCGTTGCACTCACCAAACGGCGGGCGACAAAAAGGCTGAGAACAAGGACCCTCGGTTCAGGCTTTTGGAGTGAGGGACGGGGGAGTATAGACAGGTTAGGGCTCACTGGGGCACTGAGTAGGAAGTGACTATGTTATGGAGCAAAGGAGTGAAAGAGAAGCACTCTTGTACTCTTAGTGTTTTTTTTTTCAATTTATGCTTTGCATGCGTGGGGATGGGACGCGGAGTGGTGGGTTGGGGATATGCTGTCCCGCTCAGATCCGTCGCACCAGAAGATGTGGTGTGTCCTATGTTCCATGATCGATGGTGGAAGACTCACTGAGAACGACACACTCCCATTGAACGATATACAGTGCCGAGTATGTGAACGCACCCCTTGGACAAAGACACACCACAACTCTCGTCAAACTTTGCGGCTGGGACGAATCGAGGGATAATGGATGATTAATATACCGAGCAAAAAGGATAGATGCAAGAACATGATCAGGAGATGCTATAGAGACCAAAAAAGGGGAAGATGGATGAAGAACCAAAGTAAGGCAGTCTAAGCCGACGCTCAGTCATCAAACTTGATACTGTGACTCTTGAGCTACTCGACCCATCAGCTATTCGTCCAGGGAGTCAAACCATCCAACGTACCGTGATCTCCCCTCCGATATAACTTCCCCTCTTCTTCTTATTCTTCTCCTTCCTGAACCCCGCTCCACGCGTAACGATCAGATCCCTGCTCGCCTTGACGCCGTAGTCGTTCCCCCCCGCCCCTCTCCCTTCGAACGTGTTATCCCTAAGCTTCTCATGTGCAAAGGTAACTTCATCAGCTTTGATACGTGAGAAAGGTACGTTTTGCGGGCGCTTCCCGTTGGGCTTCTCCGTTTCCGCTGGCTTGGAAGGTGAGGACTCTGGCTCAACGGTGAGACGGGCCTTCTTAGCTGGCGGCTCAGTCGCCGGCGCAGCTAAAGGTATCGATGCACCAGCAGCAGGTGTACCCGCTGGGGCTGTGACGCCATTCGTCGACGGGCCCGGAGTCGAGGGTGTAGGGATATGACCGTTCGGACCAGGCTCGGACAGGCGCTTCCGTTTCTTGGTTTTCGGGGCGGGGGTAACGACAGCCTGTGGCTCGTTTTCCTCAGACGAGGAGTCGGACGACTCTGGTGGCGGAACGGTCTTAGTAGAAGGAGCGGGTTTAACAGGTGAGGCATTAGAATCGGACTCGCATTCAGAGCTCGATTCGTCACTGGCACAAAATCAGCCAGACATCAACTTGCCGGTCTTGTAGACACACCTGTCTTCCTCTTCCTCTTTTTCTTTTGCACTGGCGTCTCTCCACTTCTTCACCACTTCTATAAGCTCAACAGTTGCTGCTGGGGCCTTCTTCAGGTCCACGACAGGCTTCGCGGCTTTTCGGAGAGTCTTGGCAGCTTTTTCGTGGCCTTTCGAAAGGAGAAAGTTGTAGATTAGGGTATATGTGACTAGATAGCTCATTCAGTAAATTTGACCAATATGAACCTCTTGGAAGAACACGTACGGCAAAGCGTCTCTTGCTCGTCGGATGCCATTATACGTCGAGTTGGCAAGGATAAAGCGTGTTGTGAAAGAATTCAACGAGGCCTTCAAAAACTGGCACAGCCTCTTACAATGATTCTCCTTTTTGGCGCACTTTGCTTCATGCTTCAACTTCCTGACTTAACCTCAAAATTGGTCATAAATACAGTCCAACATCGCTCAAAAAATTATGGATGAAGGATTATATTTCTTTAAAACACATTTGCCTCCCACGAATGGACCGTTCATGGCAACTGGCACTCCATCAATATGTGAACTCTTATTGAACGCTCTTTGTATGCGTGGTCTGCATGGGCCTGCTTTCCTCCTGGCTTCGGTTACATATTACTGTTATGTATTGGGAAAATGATGCATTTAGGACAGCCCACCAAGGTGCGTGCTGCATACGTCGCGCCAGTTCTTGATCACTTTCCACAAGCCAACCTTTTTCGCTCACACACGCAACCGAAGAGACTGGTCGAGAACCACAATGATTTACTTACCATCTTCACCTTCCAGGGACGACACGAATGTTGGATTGTGGAATGTGGTCAAACGATGTTATCGTGGGAAAGACCTCTCAAAGACCGCAAGCCTCGTGGCACTGGTGACGGACTTGTGGCTTTATAAGGAGGACGGGATTCTTCAAGGCTGTAGGATCCACTTCATCACCACGACAAATCTCCAATATGTCTTCTTCGACTCCTTTTTTCAATGACTTTCCCGACTGCTCCCGCACCGGGCAACACATACGCAACGTTTGCGGGCGTTGCCTATTCAGGTGTATTCTCCGAGCAAAGCCGGGTAGGTCAACCTTCCTGTGTTAAGAACAATTTTTTGACTGATCTCCAGGAGACGAGGCGAAGATCCCTTCTCTCTACTGCCTTTTGGCGCGCGCCTATCTCCTCGTCAGATCTATCCCATTCCACCTCGACAAGGCCCACGCCGCGTTGCAGAAAGCGGCTCCGTCCGGACCCCATGGCGTCGTCGCTCTGCTGAACGCCGCAGTGTGGTACAGCAAAGGCGACATCAATCATGCGTTCGAGCTGTACTTCAGTCTTCTGAAGAGCAACATCACAACCAAAGAGCTATGGTGGAACGTCGCGTCTGTCCTGGAGATTAGCGGGATGCAGAACCTCGATTCCGCCTTCAAAGCCTACACGAATAACGCTGCTCTTGATCCTTCCCCCATTCGTCTTGCAGTCTTCCGTATCAACGCTCTTCTTGGTATGAAGGATAAGGCTGCTAAGGTGTTTTCTGCCGCTCTTGCTATACGTCGAGCCGCCGCTGCGATCAGACTCGCCGCTGGGTGGGAAGAACGCTCCACCACTGGACCGGAACTCAGCTTTGACGACTTTCAGCAGAAAGCTTTGGACAAGCTAATCCCTGCTGGCGTCTTCATTCCTTCAATTCGGGGCATTATTCACAACAATAAGCAGGCTTTCGAAAGCAGACCTACTGTCTACTGCACCGCACCTCGTAGGGACAACCCACTTCTGATTAATCCCGCAGATCAAGCGATTATCAACTCAGAGCTAGATAACCATGGCGAAGATCGGGTGGTGACAGGTTGATTTCATGAATATCATGACTTGGAACATTGGGAACTTCCGATCGCCACGTTCTTTCTTGCATCATCCTCTTCACTTTCTCATAATTTTCACCGCCGATGTCCTTTCCTTGCGTCTATGTATTCCCACCAAATTATGCTACATTGTGTTCTTGCTTAACCCAGGCAACCGTCGTTGTACAGGCAATATACCACTTGAATATTCACTTCCTCTTTTTCCATTCCCTGTTTCTCAGCGCACACGAGGGAATTGTTCGCGACTTCACGCAAGCAAGTGGGCCAGCGAAGACCATTGACTTGTTTTTTGTTTCTCCCGAAAATAGGTTTACGGCATTACTTGCCGCGTATGTTATCTATTTTCTCCTCTTCCTGATGTCTCTTCTTTAACCCCAAATTGTTTGACGCCAAACTCGTAACAGCTCCCAGCCGGCAATCGAACTTGAACGACCGTTTCCACCCACAAGAGAGCAACAGCCGTAAATGCTCGGGTCACAGAATCAGGTCCCCATACCCCCCGTCAGCTCGGAACGCAGTCCTCAACTTCATCTGACCCTTGTGTCGGTCCCTGCTGACAACCGACGAACACTGGCCACAGACGGTCTTTAGAAGGGAAGGCCTGGCAGTCCTTCGCCTCCGAGTATGTTTACTCCACGTCACAGATCGAAACAAGGTTCCAGGATGACGGAAAGACATGACCCTTGGACCTATCTGGACTGCCTGAACCTGCTGAAGAATGCGGAATCCATAGCCTTCGGTTTGTCTACTGCTCTCCACAGTTTGGAGCTCTTTCGATACCAACTCTTTGGCTTACTTGCCGTGCCAAGATATATTCTGCCCCATGGTCTTGATGTTCCGCCTACCGAGGATATCCAGGAAGCAGCAAACGGAGAAAGTGAGCAACGCCACTACATCACCGCTTTGCTGCTAGGCAGCGTGGACTACGCAAGCGGACCATTTTCAAAAGCGTATAGTCACTTTTTAAAGCTGCAACCTCTGTCAAGATAATCGAAGCATCGTACGGAGTTGGAGCCTGCTCAGAAGCACTCTACGTCCAAGAGGCCGACAGCATTGGCACCAAGTGCGGTCTGAAGGATGGGTCTCAGTTTCCCGGTACAGAGCACATGCTGCAAGCGATCGGAGCGTACGACACTTGCAATGTTATTTGCAACAGTGCAAGAAATCCGGCGCCGCGTCGCCTAGCCATCCTGGAACACATCCTACAGGAATTGATCAGGACGAATACGCCCCTCTGCCCAGAACCAGGACCTGGCCTCTGGCTACCAAGTATCGCGGCTATCCGTGGGGTGAAACCCGTAGCCCTCTGCTATGGATCCCGCTTCTTCCGTGCTTGCAGCGGTACACAGCATCTTAGGATGTTGACACCGAGGCTGAGGCCACTCACAATTGATGGCCAGGGAGCGCGGTCATTTACTGGTTCGGAGAAAGTGCTTGCAGCCTGGTGGGAGAAACCAGGCTTGGGGTTACACCCTAGAATTCCTGGTATTCCGAGCCAGTTCATCCGCCTTTGTAGGGTAGATAGTAACAGTCACGTTCACAGCCAACCATGCCTGCAGTACAGGTGCACTGCATTGGTGATAATCCCCAAGTCATCGATGGAATTGGCGATAGTCCGCAGCAGTGTCAAGTTGCCAGTAATAGAGCGTCCTTTTAGAGCACCAACTCCTAGCAGCCTTGTTGACTTTCCGTACATATGTAATCGATATGAGCAGTGTTGGGGTTATAGTACACTCCAGTGATCGTTCCCCGCGGCGAAGTCAAAAGTCGTGACGTTTGCACCCGCCTCATGGACATGTGATTGCACGTGGACAACGTATTTACAACGCGAATTCCCTGTGCTGGACACTCGGACACAAGGTTGTTACGTTGACGCCTTTTTCCATCCTTATCGCTGCTTAAAGGTGCTTCTCGTACATATCTGTGGGGTGCGGCTAAGGACTGGGACTAAAATTACTGATTATCTCGCGAGGTGGTGCTGTGCCCCTTCAGGGAAAATGCATGGAAAGGAGAGAGCACATGGGTTTCGATGTATTGTAAGACAAGTTTCTGATCCAACAAGAGAAGGGGTAACATTGGAATAGGGGATTGAATATGTACAACACTTTTGGGAGAGGGGCTTCCGTGTCTTTAGGGATCGGCTCACATGGTCCAATGCGCCATATTGCAATCCGGTGAAACGATTCCCACCGAACGGTACACCATGGAAGGGATGCTCAGGTATCATGTGCATCAGGTCATGCGAGCCCCGTCTGTTGCGGCAAATTGATCGGCGGTTATATGCAGACAATTTCGATGTTATTGGTTCGATATGCCTAAAATAGCTCTGTTGCCATTCGTGGGATCCATTCGCGAAATGGTATTTTCCTTCCAGTTCTGTTTCGAACGATAATATTCAGACTCGGTATATGTTTTCCCTTCTAATTAAGGCTGCTCACCTTCTGCTGTTTCTGATATTCCGCTGCTCGTACTATTTCGATATGCCATAGGAGCCACATGGCCCGCTCAAACTGGGTGAGCACGACGTGTGTTTACGTCTTAGGGACGGGGTCCCCAGATGTTTCTCCGAAAATGCGGGGGAAGTTGCATGAATATCTGTATTCGGTCAAGAATCGGTCATTGTTCAGCTGTCTTCTTTCCGCGTGGTAAATTGAATTTGTGCCTTCCCTCGTGACACGGAAGCAGACAAGCGTATGGGAAGGTTCAACATCTTAGTGCCCCGCACTCAGGTTCTGTCCGGTTATTCCGGCTCCGGACATGTGGTTAGGCGTGCCCCACAAGTTTCCACTGAATGCGACCATCACTTCTCTGTTTAACATTTTCTTCTGGCGTCATCGTTTTGACCGCTTCGACGTATTGTTGGCGACATAAAATTTGACATTAACGCTCTCCTGCAGGATGCTCTGATCGGAGCCTGTCAATTGTCTGCCCGAGCACCGCCCGAGAGGGGTCGCGTGAGGAGTCTTCAAGAAGATAAAATGAATTGTGCGGAAATCTTTAGAGGTCCACTGGCGGGCCTTGTCTCGTCTTCAGTTGGCTTGAGCTTTTTATAGAGCTTTGTCCAGTCGATCTCAGAGCTGTAGGTGTCCTGCACATTCCAACATTTGAACTGATATCCTTCTGATCATTTCTCAAAGACCGATCTTTCAATATGTCTTCAGAGAACGAGAACATCGATTTCGAGAAGCCGGACGTCGAGCACAAGAAGCGCTACGGCAAGGGCGACGAATACATCAGCCGCGTTGCCACCGGATACTCTGGCTTGGCCGGTGAGGCGAGCAAGGCGACCGATGCTGAGCATCGCATGAGCCTTGGTCAGGCTCTTCGCCTCTATCCCAAGGCTGTCGGATGGTCGATCCTTCTCTCCACGGCTGTAGTCATGGAAGGTTACGACACCAACCTTCTCGGTTCTTTCTACGCATATCCAGCCTTTGCCCAGAAGTATGGGGTACAGCAGCCTGATGGCACGTACCAGGTCACCGCTCCATGGCAGTCTGGCCTCTCCAATGGTGCGCAGATCGGCGAGATCCTTGGATTGTTTATCAACGGCATCGTCTCGGAGCGCTACGGCTACAGGGCGGTCATGATGGTCTCCCTGATTGCCGTTATTGGCTTTATCTTCATAAACTTTTTTGCGCCCTCGGCAAGTACAGACCTCAGAAGCAGTTGACAAAGTTACTGACCGTACGTTTAGGTCGAAGTTCTTCTCGTCGGCGAGATTCTGTGCGGCATCCCGTGGGGTGTCTTCCAAACCCTGACAACCGCCTACGCTGCCGAAGTCTGCCCCGTCGCCCTGCGTGCATATTTGACGACCTACGTCAACCTCTGCTGGGTGATCGGCCAATTAATCTCCTCCGGTATCCTCCGAGGCCTCCTGAGCCGCACAGACGAATGGTCCTACCGTATTCCCTTTGCTCTGCAGTGGATGTGGCCTGTCTTCATCTGCACAGGCGTGTTCTTTGCTCCGGAATCCCCATGGTGGCTTGTCCGACACGGCAAGGTCGCTGAAGCAGAACGAGCGCTCCTCCGACTGACGAGCAAGTCCGACGTAGAATTCGACGTCTCTGCCACAATAGCAATGATGATCCACACGAACGAGCTCGAGAAAGAGATGACGGCGGGCACGACCTACTGGGACTGTTTCAAGGGGTACGAGCTGCGGCGGACGGAGATCGGCGCCGTGACTTGGGCGATTCAGAACCTGTGCGGTTCGACATTCATGGGCTACTCAACCTATTTCTTTGAGCAGGCAGGGCTGAGCAACGACTTCGCCTACGACTTCAGTATCATCATGTACGCCGTCGGGATGTGCGGCACCTTCTCGTCGTGGTTCCTCATGAACTGGTTCGGCCGACGCACGCTCTATCTTGCCGGCCTCGTCGCCATGGTGTGTATAATGTTCATCATCGGTTTCCTCGCATTGTCCAACACCACAGGCGCGAAATGGGCGCTAGCCTCACTCGTAGTCGTCTACACATTCGCGTATGATAGCACCGTCGGCCCGGTATGCTACTCGCTCGTAGCAGAGATCCCCAGCACCCGCCTCCGCGCAAAGAGCATCGTCATCTCCCGCAACGTGTACAACATCGTCGGTATCATCACGAGTGTTCTTGCACCGTACATGTTCAACCCCAGCGCGTGGAACTGGAAGGGCAAGGCTGGGTTCTTCTGGGGCGGCTCGGCGCTGCTCTGCTTGATCTGGACGTACTTTAGACTCCCAGAGCCGAAGGGTCGCACATACGGAGAGCTGGACGTGCTATTTGAGAGGAAGGTCTCGGCGAGGAAATTCAAGACTACCCAGGTAGACGTGCGCGTCAATGATGTCAAGATGGATGTGGATATGCCCGTGCATGTGTGAAAGCGTCCCCATATGAGATCTTACCACAAAAGCTGGTGTATACTAGTTGGGAGTAAATGATATGATTTGATTACACACGGAGGTTTAACTCTGACGAACGTGCAAGAGGGGCAGTTCATTTGATCGAGAACGAACAAGCCCAATAACAAATGACCCATACTGAGCTGCTCCCGCAGTACTGTGTATGTTGTTCCTTTCAGCACAGCTTCCCGGGACCGGTTAATGACCAAGCTGGAGATCAAGCAACAATGAGAGTATCTCATTCATTGACTGAAACATAGCCTTCATCATTCGAAACTCCCGCATGGCGTTGTCAGGAACCCCGGCTGTTGGTCAACTCTACTTCGCATTCAAAGTATTTGGTGTTTGATATCGCTTTCACTTAAAAGCCGTTTGATCTACTATGGGCAGCTTCACTAACTGGTCTCGCCTCCTCTCTGCTCGCCTCCTCTCCACTTGCCCCGTCTTTCAAAGGTGCTGGTCACCTCGTCCCTCCCGTACTAATTCTTTCACGGCACGATCTTCAGCAGGACGATACTTTTGACTTGGATTTTTGCCGCCTTCCTAGTTTGGGCTTCTCCCCTTCCGCAGCTGGTACCTAGAGGAGACTGGCTGGATGTCAGGGATGCTCCTACTCTGTGCGTAATTCCATCGACTGTCGCCGGACATTGGGGCACCGCTTATCGCAGTCCAAGATAGACAAATCCATACTCCTCCCTCACCTCCAGATCCCGCACCATCCCATACGGCTCCTCCCCAGGCGCATGAGAAAGATACACAAATCGATACTCCTCCCTCACCTACACATCCCGCACCACCCCATGCGGCTCCTCCCCAGGCGCATGCGAAGAAGAACCCACACCCCAACGGCGTGATCCGTGATTTGTATGTGTCTAGCCCAAGCCTTTACCATGGATATTGACCGCTCTTGTACTATCAGCTTGCGCAAGACATTTCAGAAGAAAGCACCGGATCGTCCTTGGTACACGAAACCTCTGAAAGCTCTGGCCGAACAGTATGCGAAAGATGGCGATCCTGAGCGTGAAGCATTGCGCACACGATCCTGGCAGAGCAGCATGCGATGAGTGCTGATGCCTATCATGAACTAGGAGATCTGAAAGCGGAAAACGAGCTGCGTAAGGCAAGTGAGCAGTCGCGACAGAAATCCGAGGAAGCTACTCTTAAGGCCAAGCAAAATCCCGGACCAATACTGAAAGAATCCGAGAAAGCCGTGAAGCTGGCGAACCATCTTCGCATGGGAAATGCCGCGGAGAAAATGGCGGAGAGATTATTCAGGAAACATGCCCATCCCGATATACTACGAGTACACGAAGAGCACTTTAGATCCAATTATGGGGAGTTCTCGGCCGCGTATCATCATGTATGATTTGTATCCCCACCTGTGAAATACAACGTTGCATTTCTGCCCCTGTTATTTGCCTTTGTCTGGTCCTTCGATTCAACGCACCATTTTGGGGAGAATATGCGTTGGCTCGTGCCGAAAGCATGTCTGCGAAAGGAGCGCAGAGAATCGATATACGCATACAAGCTTGAAGATGTTACAAAACAAGTTCTGGATCTTCCTCCAGACAAAACAATACACACTGAATAACTCAAGAAGAAGAGCTCAAGAAACACCACCAAAACTCCCCTCACACTCCCAACGTGTCGAACAGTCGAGCAGCAAGCAGTCCAACCAACTCAAACGTTCTTCCTCGGTCTCCCCCGTCCTCTCTTCACGGGGCTCTCTTCTCGCTTCACCTCTTCTAGCTCCTTCCCCATTTCCTCTGTCTCTTTCTTCACCCTGGGATCCTTCTCCTTAGCGACGAGCTCACGTTTGACCACCGACTCCCGCTTGACCACCGGTTCGGGCGTGCGCAAGTCCACACTACGTTTCGTCCGTCTCGGATACCTTCTCTCTTCCGGGGTCCTACACCCCTCGTCCTTTTCCGTCTCTTCATGATCCCGCATTCTTACGAAGGACTCCAACGCGCTCGCCGATCCCGAGCTCTCCAGCTCCCGGTCGCTCGACGGCGGTGAAACAGGTACAGACACGCGGTACTTCTTTCCCAGAGTGGAATTTGGCGGGCTGGGGGGAGTGAGGGAGTAAGGGTTGGCGGTTAACCGACGGGGACGGGTGAGTTTCTTCTTGTCTGGTGATGGTTGGGTGGAGGGGGAGGCGTCTTCTGGTGACTGGAGGGAAGGAGGACGGAGGAGGCTGTCTAGCCTTGCCTGGGAACGCTTAGCTCTGGAAAGTAGCATAATGGCGAGAGACGCACTCCGAGAAACCCTTTCCTATCCCCCTCGCTCTGCAGCGCCTTCCTGTACGCGTCTCCACTGACGCTGCTCACCCCTGCCAACCAGCCCAGCGCTCCCTGTGCACCCTTGGCAAGCTGTGCGAGTGCCCAACCCCAGCTGATACGCAGTTCAAGGGATTTCCTAGCAGCACGCAAGGGGAGGAGGGGGAGGACTGTATGTACCGCGAGCCTGACGTCGGGTAGGACAGGGAGGAGGAGAAGGAAGGCGACGGATTCGTATATCGTCACTCTGATGAGCTCGCGGTAGTCGTCGTAGTATCCCCAGGCGGCGCGTGCTGCGAGCCAGAGGAGATGAGCCCAGGTAGGGAGAGGGAGAAGGATGGTGCTCCATAGGAAGAGGACGGGAGAGAGGATGGAGAGGCGGATACGAGATTGGTCCCATAGAGAGAGGAGAAGGAGAGCGAGGGAGAGGAAGAGGGGGAGGTATATGTATGGCCTGAAGAGTTCTGTGCGTAAGGATGGTGGTGGTTGTGGAAAGGAAAGAGGAGTGAGGGTGGACATTGTGTGTTGTGTTAAGGGTTGAGCGAAGGACAATTAATGATGGGTTAATAAGAACAGTCACGTGAGCGGCACTTCTTGCACACGGCACGTGACAGGCACAACGGGTGATCTTCGGCTCCGACCTTTTATGGGTGAAGGCACAGGGAAGCGGAAGCAGAGAAGCAGCAGAAGAAAAGTAAGTGGCTGTGGGAGAAGAGCGGTGCTTATTTAAAAGCTGCTTAGTAAAATTAGTTGCTGTGACTGGTTTCGACGCTCAACACCCCCGAAACCTGCAACAAGTTGCCCAGAAACACACGGTTGCCAAACGAACGATGTCAAAACAATGAAAATGTATTATACAACAAACACGTCCCACGGCGCCGTTTCAACCTGTAGTCCTGGAATGACATAAAACAGTTCAGTCGAGTGTACACATCCACCAGCTGCGCTCACTTCTCTCCTCTCCTCCCCTGTTTACAAGTTTACAAGGTGCTGGTCACCTCTTCAAGTTCCTAACATTGCCAACTCTTTCAACACATGATCATCAGCAAGACCGTACTTCTAACATGGCTTTTCGCCGCATTCATCGTTTCGGCTTCTCCCCTTCTCTACCTGGCACCTAGAGGAAACTGGCTCGAGGCAGGGGACGCTCCTGCCCTGTTGGGTAACTTGACCCGCGCCGTATATACCCTTCGTGACCGCTGATCACATCACAGGTAGAGCTCCCCCTGCCTCGGGACATCCCAAGTCCTCAATGCATGCTTCTGTCTCTTCTACCCCTCTTCCGGCTTATTCGAAGAAAGACCCAAACCCTGGAAACACCCCAGAGAAGAAGAGCACATCCTCAGTGCATGATGATACCGCTTATTCGAAGAAAGGCCCAAACCCTGGAAACACCCCAGAGAAGAGCAGGGGTCTAATTCGTGATTTGTATGTGCTCAGCCTACCTATAGGACGATCACGAATCTTGATCCTTCTTTCACAGCTTCCACAAAACGTTTGGGAAGAAATCGGGACAACCCACATCCCCAGTGCATGAGGATACCGATTATCTTCCGGCTTATTCGAAGGAAGACCCAGACCCGTCTCCTCCGTACCCAGGGAAGAAGAGCAAGGGTATAATTCGTGATTTGTATGTGCTCAGCCTACCTATAGGACGATCACGAAT